>NC_060188.1:19105331-19225331 GCF_021184085.1 Oncorhynchus gorbuscha | reverse complement strand
AGTCCACGTTTCTCCTACCCAGTGTGCTGTGTGTCCCAGTCCACGTTTCTCCTACCCAGTGTGCTGTGTATCCCAGTCCACGTTTCTCCTACCCAGTGTGCTGTGTGTCCCAGTCCTCGTCTCTCCTACCTAGTGTGCTGTGTGTCCCAGTCCACGTTTCTCCTAGACAGTGTGCTGTGTGTCCCAGTCCTCCTTTCTCCTACCCAGTGTGCTGTGTGTCCCAGTCCTCCTTTCTCCTACCCAGTGTGCTGTGTGTCCCAGTCCTCCTTTCTCCTACCCAGTGTGCTGTGTGTCCCAGTCCTCGTCTCTCCTACCCAGTGTGCTGTGTGTCCCAGTCCTCGTCTCTCCTACCCAGTGTGCTGTGTGTCCCAGTCCTCCTTTCTCCTACCCAGTGTGCTGTGTGTCCCAGTCCTCGTCTCTCCTACCCAGTGTGCTGTGTGTCCCAGTCCTCCTTTCTCCTACCCAGTGTGCTGTGTCCCAGTCCTCCTTTCTCCTACCCAGTGTGCTGTGTGTCCCAGTCCTCGTCTCTCCTACCCAGTGTGCTGTGTGTCCCAGTCCTCCTTTCTCCTACCCAGTGTGCTGTGTGTCCCAGTCCTCCTTTCTCCTACCCAGTGTGCTGTGTGTCCCAGTCCTCCTTTCTCCTACCCAGTGTGCTGTGTGTCCCAGTCCTCCTTTCTCCTACCCAGTGTGCTGTGTGTCCCAGTCCTCCTTTCTCCTACCCAGTGTGCTGTGTGTCCCAGTCCTCCTTTCTCCTATCCAGTGTGTTGTGTGTCCCAGTCCTCGTCTCTCCTACCCAGTGTGCTGTGTGTCCCAGTCCTCCTTTCTCCTACCCAGTGTGCTGTGTGTCCCAGTCCTCCTTTCTCCTACCCAGTGTGCTGTGTGTCCCAGTCCTCGTCTCTCCTACCCAGTGTGCTGTGTGTCCCAGTCCTCCTTTCTCCTACCCAGTGTGCTGTGTCCCAGTCCTCCTTTCTCCTACCCAGTGTGCTGTGTGTCCCAGTCCTCCTTTCTCCTACCCAGTGTGCTGTGTCCCAGTCCTCCTTTCTCCTACCCAGTGTGCTGTGTGTCCCAGTCCTCCTTTCTCCTACCCAGTGTGCTGTGTGTCCCAGTCCTCCTTTCTCCTACCCAGTGTGCTGTGTGTCCCAGTCCTCCTTTCTCCTATCCAGTGTGCTGTGTGTCCCAGTCCTCGTCTCTCCTACCCAGTGTGCTGTGTGTCCCAGTCCTCCTTTCTCCTACCCAGTGTGCTGTGTGTCCCAGTCCTCCTTTCTCCTTCCCAGTGTGGTGTGTCCCAGTCCTCGTCTCTCCTACCCAGTGTGCTGTGTGTCCCAGTCCTCCTTTCTCCTACCCAGTGTGCTGTGTCCCAGTCCTCCTTTCTCGTACCCAGTGTGCTGTGTGTCCCAGTCCTCCTTTCTCCTACCCAGTGTGCTGTGTGTCCCAGTCCTCCTTTCTCCTACCCAGTGTGCTGTGTGTCCCAGTCCTCGTCTCTCCTACCCAGTGTGCTGTGTGTCCCAGTCCTCGTCTCTCCTACCCAGTGTGCTGTGTGTCCCAGTCCTCCTTTCTCCTACCCAGTGTGCTGTGTCCCAGTCCTCCTTTCTCCTACCCAGTGTGCTGTGTGTCCCAGTCCTCCTTTCTCCTACCCAGTGTGCTGTGTGTCCCAGTCCTCCTTTCTCCTACCCAGTGTGCTGTGTGTCCCAGTCCTCCTTTCTCCTACCCAGTGTGCTGTGTGTCCCAGTCCTCCTTTCTCCTATCCAGTGTGCTGTGTGTCCCAGTCCTCGTCTCTCCTACCCAGTGTGCTGTGTGTCCCAGTCCTCCTTTCTCCTACCCAGTGTGCTGTGTGTCCCAGTCCTCCTTTCTCCTACCCAGTGTGCTGTGTGTCCCAGTCCTCGTCTCTCCTACCCAGTGTGCTGTGTGTCCCAGTCCTCGTCTCTGGTTGCTCTCTGGCCAACCGCCTGCTGACGTCATAGAACAAGCTACAGTTGTTCAACTCACTCTTCTTCCTTTCTTTCTGTCTGTCTTTCAGTCAGTGACTCACTCTGTCCCCCGCTGTTTTGGTGTTTGTGTGTTATCATGACATGTTTAAGGCTCATTGATGCTTCCTTATTATAATAATAGTTTGGCAAAGTAGCAGTAGCAGTTTGAATTTAAATGAATTTTTCAAGGGGCCCATTTTCATAATGCTATTGCCAACCAAATATGCATTGGCAAAAAGTCCCCCAAATGCAACCATCAATCTGAATCCAAACCAGAATTCCAATGTGAACACAGAAGCCAGACTTATGGAGTGTGTTTGTTCACTGTCTCAGGTGGGGAAGTGGGAGAACGGCTCCCTGTCCATGAAGTACCACGTCTGGCCTCGCTTTGAGATCTACTCAGGGGCAGAGAGCCGGGAGGACGACCACCTTTCCATCGTTACGCTGGAGGAGGCTCCGTTCGTCATCGTGGAGGACGTTGACCCCCTCAGTGGCACGTGTATGAGGAACACTGTGCCCTGCAGGAGACAGCTCCAAACAATGTGAGGGGAAAACTCTCCACAACACTGTCTAGTGCCACGTACAATGTCTGTTACACAATGTATATCCTTAATACTAATGTAATGTGTATAATACCACAACAATGTATTCAACTATAATGTAAAGTATTGATGTCAAAGCAGTGTCCAAGTCTATCATTTTAAGCTATATAATAATTCTAGTTATGCCCCTTATAGTGTACCACAGTATCCACCATAAAAGCCTTTAGACTCAAACTCCCTTCTTACAGTACTTTAAGAATACCTGCCATCTTCCTCCAGTATCTCTACATCTGTACTGAGTTGTATTAAGCCTCTAACTGTGTGGCTACGTCCTGTCCTGTGTCTCAATATGTTCCTCTCTCCACCCTGTCTCACTCTGCTGTGGCAACATGGCCATGATGGTATCCACACCCAGGCTAGCGGGGTAGGAAGTACTCTGTTAACGTCTCTAGAAAGCCGAGCGCTTTAAGCATGCTGATAATGTTCCCCTCCATCTAATCTCTGTCTAAACATACGTTGTTCAGCATGGAAAAAATACCTTTGCCTGCCGCCTGGAGATGTATGAATGCCTGGTGTTAATAAGGCCCATTGTTCTCCCTCACCTTTTACATATTTATTTTAAACGTTTGCTCAGTCTGTCTATTCCTGTTGCACTTTCCCCTACTATATCTCCCCCTCTTCTGTTCTGTTAGTTTCTCTCTTCCTTTCCTCCATTTTATGCTACCCTAACTCTCTGCACGCCTTTCTCCTTTCTCTGCCGCTCTCCTCCTCCCTCGCTCTTTCCCTCTCTCTTTCCCTCTCTCTCTTTCCCTCTCTCTTTCCCTCTCCCTTTCTCTCGCTCTTTCCCTCTCTCTCTTTCTATGTCTCTCTCTCTTAGAAATAAAACCGTCGACTCTGGGATCTATATCAAGCGCTGCTGTAAGGGATTCTGCATCGACATCCTGAAGAAGATCGCCAAGCACGTCAAGTTCACCTACGACCTCTACCTGGTGACCAACGGAAAACACGGCAAGAAGATCAACGGCACCTGGAACGGCATGGTGGGAGAGGTGGGCCTCCGGAGCTGCAGCTAGTCTGTCTGTGTATGACGGTGTCATGGGGGTTAGCTACCTGTGTCAGTCTGTCTGTTTAGCAGTCTGCAGGTATCAATCTGTCAACTGTATCTTATGTTTGTCTGTCTCTGTTTGTCTGCCAGTGTCTGTGTCTGTCTGTATCTGTGTCAGTGGCTATCCCAACCGGAACCGTGCCCTCTGTTATTAACTTGGAGCCACCTGGAAGGAAAACTCATTCTGAGTGACTGATAGACAGACGTTCCTCTTCCACTTCCATGTCACCAGTTTGTTCATTTGGGCATCAGCTAATGTCAGTCAGGTTAAGTACCTCACTCAAGGGTAAAGAGCAGTCTACCATGAAAGTCCAGTTTGTGTTATAAGGATGTTGCGTAATCGACATTGGTCCCAAGGTAAGGTTGTTGTCAGTTCTAATATACAGCAGTAGCAGCAGCTGCACTGAGGCAGAGAGCAGCAGAGTTTTTAGTTTACCACTCTGTTCTAACTTCAGGAAAGTTCTAATGTTGCCCCTCACCTTGGTAACAGCCCAAAGGCTGTGGGTAAAAATACGTAGTGGGAGTTTACTGTAGCAGAGGATGTTCTGGTTGGAATAACCTTCCACTGTCATAGATAGGACTACATACCCACTGTCATAGACAGGACTACATACCCACTGTCATAGACAGGACTACATATCCACTGTCTACATACCCACTGTCATAGACAGGACTACATACCCACTGTCATAGACAGGACTACATAACCACTGTCATAGACAGGACTACATACCCACTGTCATAGACAGGACTACATACCCACTGTCATAGACAGGACTACATATCCACTGTCATAGTCAGGACTACATATCCACTGTCATAGATAGGACTACATATCCACTGTCATAGACAGGACTACATATCCACTGTCATAGACAGGACTACATATCCACTGTCATAGACAGGACTACATATCCACTGTCATAGACAGGACTACATATCCACTGTCATAGACAGGACTACATCTCCACTGTCATAGACAGGACTACATACCCACTGTCATAGACAGGACTACATACCCACTGTCATAGTCAGGACTACATATCCACTGTCATAGTCAGGACTACATATCCACTGTCATAGACAGGACTACATATCCATTGTCATAGACAGGACTACATATCCACTGTCATAGTCAGGACTACATATCCACTGTCATAGTCAGGACTACAAATCCACTGTCATAGACAGGACTACATAACCACTGTCATAGACAGGACTACATACCCACTGTCATAGTCAGGACTACATATCCACTGTCATAGTCAGGACTACATATCCACTGTCATAGACAAAACTACATATCCACTGTCATAGACAGAACTACATATCCACTGTCATAGACAGGACTGCACGTCGCTCCAACGGGTAGTATAACTTTTATAACTTTTTCATTATATTTCATTATATCACAACGGTTTGATTTGTCTTATCTTAGCAATTTCTTCTCAGCTAGCTACATAGCCGTCTTTGTATCAAAGATAATTGCGTAATTATCGTATTTCGCCGTCCTAACGTAGTCTTCACTAGCCAGCTAGCTAACGTCCATTGATTAGCTGCACTGGAGAAACTGTTCACTCAACTGAACGACTTGATCAGTGTAGTGTTAGCTAGCTACATAGCTGTCTTTGCTGTCTTCGTATCATCGTATCATCGTATCCAAGATAATTGTGTTGTTTAGGTTTAGAGTGTGTAGTCTTAGAGTGATTATCTTAATTTACCGAGGTTAGCTAGCCAGCTATTTGTCGTCCTTAACGTAGGTGACTCTGCTAGCTAGCCAACAGCTAGCCAACGCTAGCCAACGTCTTCTGTATAGAACTCAACTACCCGGTCGCATTCACAGGTTGTATCACATTTTCACTTCATTTTCATTACAGTACAACGGTTTGATTTGTTTGATCGTAGCTAGCTACTTAGCTAGCTACATAGCCGTCTTTGTATCAAAGATAATTGTGTAGTCTAGAGCGATTTTCTAGGTTCGCTAGCCATCTATTGTCGTTCTTTTAACGCAACGTAACGTAAACAACACTGCTAGCTAGCCTGCTAGCCCCGAATAGCAACACTGCAGAAACCATTACACTCAACGGAACGACTTGATTAGTGTAGTGTCAACAACGCACCCACTGCCAGCTGGCCTACTTCAGCAGTACTGTATCATTTTAATCATTTTAGTCAATAAGATTCTTGCTACGTAGCTTAACTTTCTGAACATTCGAGACGTGTAGTCCACTTGTCATTCCAATCTCCTTTGCATTAGCGTAGCCTCTTCTGTAGCCTGTCAACTATGTGTCGGTTTATCCCTGTTCTCTCCTCTCTGCACAGACCATACAAACGCTCCTCACCGCGTGGCCGGCCACCCTACTCTGGTGGTCCCAGCGCGCACGACCCACGTGGAGTTCCAGGTCTCCGGTAGCCTCTGGAACTGCCAATCTGCGGTCAACAAGGCAGAGTTCATCTCAGCCCATGCCTCCCTCCAGTCCCTCGACTTCTTGGCCCTGACGGAAACATGGATCACCACAGACAACACTGCTACTCCTACTGCTCTCTCTTCGTCCGCCCACGTGTTCTCGCACACCCCGAGAGCGTCTGGTCAGCGGGGTGGTGGCACCGGGATCCTCATCTCTCCCAAGTGGTCATTCTCTCTTTCTCCCTTACCCACCTGTCTATCGCCTCCTTTGAATTCCATGCTGTCACAGTTACTAGCCCTTTCAAGCTTAACATCCTTATCATTTATCGCCCTCCAGGTTCCCTCGGAGAGTTCATCAATGAGCTTGATGCCTTGATAAGCTCCTTTCCTGAGGACGGCTCACCTCTCACAGTTCTGGGCGACTTTAACCTCCCCACGTCTACCTTTGACTCTTTCCTCTCTGCCTCCTTCTTTCCACTCCTCTCCTCTTTTGACCTCACCCTCTCACCTTCCCCCCTACTCACAAGGCAGGCAATACGCTCGACCTCATCTTTACTAGATGCTGTTCTTCCACTAACCTCATTGCAACTCCCCTCCAAGTCTCCGACCACTGCCTTGTATCCTTTTCCCTCTCGCTCTCATCCAACACCTCCCACACTGCCCCTACTCGGATGGTATCGCGCCGTCCCAACCTTCGCTCTCTCTCCCCGCTACTCTCTCCTCTTCCATCCTATCATCTCTTCCCTCCGCACAAACCTTCTCCCACCTATCTCCTGATTCTGCCTCCTCAACCCTCCTCTCCTCCCTCTCTGCATCCCTTGACTCTCTATGTCCCCTATCCTCCAGGCCGGCTCGGTCCTCCCTCCCGCTCCGTGGCTCGATGACTCATTGCGAGCTCACAGAACAGGGCTCCGGGCAGCCGAGCGGAAATGGAGGAAAACTCGCCTCCCTGCGGACCTGGCATCCTTTCACTCCCTCCTCTCTACATTTTCCTCCTCTGTCTCTGCTGCTAAAGCCACTTTCTACCACGCTAAATTCCAAGCTTCTGCTTCCAACCCTAGGAAGCTCTTTGCCACCTTCTCCTCCCTCCTGAATCCTCCGCCCCTCCCCCCTCCTCCCTCTCTGCAGATCCGTCAACCATTTTGAAAAGAAGGTCGACATCCGATCCTCGTTTGCTAAGTCAAACGACACCGCTGGTTCTGCTCACACTGCCCTACCCTGTGCTCTGACCTCTTTCTCCCCTCTCTCTCCAGATGAAATCTCGCGTCTTGTGACGGCCGGCCGCCCAACAACCTGCCCGCTCGACCCTATCCCCTCCTCTCTTCTCCAGACCATTTCCGGAGACCTTCTCCTTACCTCACCTCGCTCATCAACTCATCCCTGACCGTTGGCTACGTCCCTTCCGTCTTCAAGAGAGCGAGAGTTGCACCCTTCTGAAAAAAACCTACACTCGATCCCTCCGATGTCAACAATTACAGACCAGTATCCCTTCTTTCTTTTCTCTCCAAAACTCTTGAACGTGCCGTCCTTGGCCAGCTCTCCCGCTATCTCTCTCTGAATGACCTTCTTGATCCAAATCAGTCAGGTTTCAAGACTAGTCACTCAACTGAGACTGCTCTCCTCTGTATCACGGAGGCGCTCCGCACTGCTAAAGCTAACTCTCTCTCCTCTGCTCTCATCCTTCTAGATCTATCGGCTGCCTTCGATACTGTGAACCATCAGATCCTCCTCTCCACCCTCTCCGAGTTGGGCATCTCCGGCGCGGCCCACGCTTGGATTGCGTCCTACCTGACAGGTCGCTCCTACCAGGTGGCGTGGCGAGAATCTGTCTCCTCACCACGCGCTCTCACCACTGGTGTCCCCCAGGGCTCTGTTCTTGGCCCTCTCCTATTCTCGCTATACACCAAGTCACTTGGCTCTGTCATAACCTCACATGGTCTCTCTTATCATTGCTATGCAGACGACACACAATTAATCTTCTCCTTTCCTCCTTCTGATGACCAGGTGGCGAATCGCATCTCTGCATGTCTGGCAGACATATCAGTGTGGATGACGGATCACCACCTCAAGCTGAACCTCGGCAAGACGGAGCTGCTCTTCCTCCCGGGGAAGGACTGCCCGTTCCATGATCTCGCCATCACGGTTGACAACTCCATTGTGTCCTCCTCCCAGAGCGCCAAGAACCTTGGCGTGATCCTGGACAACACCCTGTCGTTCTCAACTAACATCAAGGCGGTGGCCCGTTCCTGTAGGTTCATGCTCTACAACATCCGCAGAGTACGACCCTGCCTCACACAGGAAGCGGCGCAGGTCCTAATCCAGGCACTTGTCATCTCCCGTCTGGATTACTGCAACTCGCTGTTGGCTGGGCTCCCTGCCTGTGCCATTAAACCCCTTCAACTCATCCAGAACGCCGCAGCCCGTCTGGTGTTCAACCTTCCCAAGTTCTCTCACGTCACCCCGCTCCTCCGTTCTCTCCACTGGCTTCCAGTTGAAGCTCGCATCCGCTACAAGACCATGGTGCTTGCCTACGGAGCTGTGAGGGGAACGGCACCTCAGTACCTCCAGGCTCTGATCAGGCCCTACACCCAAACAAGGGCACTGCGTTCATCCACCTCTGGCCTGCTCGCCTCCCTACCACTGAGGAAGTACAGCTCCCGCTCAGCCCAGTCAAAACTGTTCGCTGCCCTGGCCCCCCAATGGTGGAACAAACTCCCTCACGACGCCAGGACAGCGGAGTCAATCACCACCTTCCGGAGACACCTGAAACCCCACCTCTTTAAGGAATACCTAGGATAGGTTAAGTAATCCCTCTCACCCCACCCCCCCTAAGTTTTAGATGCACTATTGTAAGTGACTGTCCCACTGGATGTCATAAGGTGATTGCACCAATTTGTAAGTCGCTCTGGATAAGAGCGTCTGCTAAATGACTTAAATGTAATGTAATGTAAATGACTACATATCCACTGTCATAGACAGGACTACATATCCACTGTCATAGTCAGGACTACATATCCACTGTCATAGTCAGGACTACATATCCACTGTCATAGACAGAACTACATATCCACTGTCATAGACAGAACTACATATCCACTGTCATAGACAGAACTACATATCCACTGTCATAGACAGAACTACATATCCACTATCATAGACAGAACTACATATCCACTGTCATAGACAGGACTACATATCCACTGTCATAGACAGAACTACATATCCACTGTCATAGACAGAACTACATCTCTATTGTCCTACTACAGTATAATCCACATTGACATTATACATTTCAGCCATTTATCAGACTCTCTTATTCAAAGCCACTTAGATTCAATATGGATACTGGGCCTCCAAGCCCAAAACGGTCACCTGTTATAAAGGGGTGTGTTTCATGTGGACTAAAAGGATGCTGGTGTACCGTCTCTATTCCACTTAGAAGAGGAATGTTAATGGAATTAAGAGTCTGTCCCAGCGCCGCTCAGAGGACGTATCTCACACTCGTAATGACCCCAGATCTACACACGACGACTGCATGGATCACATAGATGCCTCTTGACTTACACAATGTACCAGAGCTGTGCATAAAAGAGAGAAAGAAGTCACTGCAGGGTTGAAGTTGGTCCCTCCGCTCCATTTTGTGCTGACTTCATTTTGCTCACTGGTGTCGGCATTGATGGAGTGAAGGCAGTCACTAACCTTCATAATCCCAAATATTTGAGGCAAAACTCTTGATTACATGAGTTTGGCTTCAAACATCGACAGACGTGAACACAGAACACACACGCAAGAGTTCTCGCTCGCTCGCTCATTCTCAGTACCACCCACACAGGTCACTTTCATAACGGAGAGAGTACAAGCCGTGGGAGGGAGAATACGGAAAGCAAGAGGAAGTGGGTACACTGCTGGACAGACTTGCTCCCCCTGGGGACACACACACTAACACAAACAAATCCTTGGCACGCAAACCTACAGACCACAGGTAAAGGAAAAAGTCTCACCCCCCTCTCTTTCCCTCCCTCTGTCATTCACATTCACACCTTATTAACTCAGTCAGTTCTGTCCCACTTTACCCCGGTGCTGTAGGGCCCAGGTATTTAGGGCTAAATATACCTGGAGAGATGGAGGGGCACGAAGGGAGGGATGGAAAGCAGGGAGGAGAGGGAGGAGGAGGCAATGGGGTGGCTATTTCAAGCTGCCGTGACCCACTGTGGTAACCCAATTCTCCCTCCCTCTTTCTGTCTGTCTCCCCCTCCCCCTCGTTCTCTCTCTCCCTACCTCGTTCATGTCTGTTTCTCCCTCCCACCCTCGTTATCTCTCTCCCACCCTCGTTTCTCTCTCTCCCTCCCTCGTTCTGTCTGTCTCCCCCTCCCCTCCCTCGTTCTCTCTCTCCCTCCTTCATTCTGTCTGTCTCCCTCCCTCGTTCTGTCTGTCTCCCCTCCCCTCCCTCGTTCTCTCTCTCCCTCCTTCATTCTGTCTGTCTCGCTCCCTCGTTCTGTCTGTCTCCCCCTTCCCTCCCTCGTTCTCTCTCTCCCTCCTTCATTCTGTCTGTCTCGCTCCCTCGTTCTGTCTGTCTCCCCCTTCCCTCCCTCGTTCTGTCTGTCTCCCCCTTCCCTCCCTCGTTCTGTCTGTCTCCCCCTTCCCTCCCTCGTTCTCTCTCTCCCTCCCTCGTTCTGTCTGTCTCCCCCTTCCCTCCCTCGTTCTCTCTCTCCCTCCTTCATTCTGTCTGTCTCGCTCCCTCGTTCTGTCTGTCTCCCCCTTCCCTCCCTCGTTCTGTCTGTCTCCCCCTTCCCTCCCTCGTTCTGTCTGTCTCCCCCTTCCCTCCCTCGTTCTGTCTGTCTCCCCCTTCCCTCCCTCGTTCTGTCTGTCTCCCCCTTCCCTCCCTCGTTCTGTCTGTCTCCCCCTTCCCTCCCTCGTTCTGTCTGTCTCCCCCTTCCCTCCCTCGTTCTCTCTCTCCCTCCCTCGTTCTGTCTGTTCTGCCTCACATCTGTCGTTCTGTTTCTCTCACCATCCCGTCCCGCACTGGAGATCACAAGTCTCCACTTGACTGTTCTTGATGTGTAGGAACTGTCTCTCATTGACCTTTCTCTTTCTCTCTCACTCCCTCTCTCCCTACCGTCTCTCTCTCCACCTTTCTCTCTCAGGTGGAGACAAAAAAGGCCCACATGGCGGTGGGCTCCCTCACCATCAACAAGGAGAGGTCAGAGGTAATTGACTTCTCGGTGCCCTTCATTGAGACGGGCATCAGCGTCATGGTATCCCGTAGCAACGGCACCGTCTCGCCCTCTGCCTTCCTCGGTGAGTGTGACCAACTTTACAGTATCACCCAAATGTTCCGTCCAGTGACTGAATTATAATGTGCTTAACTCTCTCTTTTTGTCTGTCTCATTCCCCTCCAATCTTTTCTTTCCTACTCCCAATCTCTCTCTCTGACTTCCTCTCCCTCGCCTCTATCTCACTCACTTTTTGTTTCTCTGTGTACTCTTCATTTGCATATTTTTCTCTCTCTCACCCTCCCTCCGTTGGCCTCTCTCTCTCTCTGCCTCTCTCTCAGAGCCCTTCAGTGCTGATGTGTGGGTGATGATGTTCGTGATGCTGCTGCTGGTGTCGGCGATTGCTGTGTTTGTGTTTGAGTACCTCAGCCCTGTGGGCTACAACCGCTGTCTGGCCGACGGTAGAGGTGAGAGGGTCTGGCTCTACACCGGAATGAACATCTCTCTCACAAACGCACACACGAGCATACACACACATACATAGAGCCTAGTGCAGGTGAAGTCTCTTCTCATTGATTTCAACACACCTCCCCTGGATCTTCATGTATTTTAATGTGGGCCCTGTGTTTTGCATGCATTTCCATATTCTCAGGAATCACATGTCAGGCCTGACAGGGATGGGCCCATTTTTATTACATCTCCCAGCTTAAAAGAAATAATCAATGTCCTAACTTCATCCTATTCATGACAGAACTATATTTAGAGACCATATCTTTTTTTAATCTCTCTCATCTTTCATGTTCTGGAGAATAAGACCCTCTTTCCTAAAGCATTGTAGGAGTGCTATTGTTAGCTGGTCATACACTAGTCTTGGGAATTCAGTGTTTGTGCGAATTGGATCAAATGTTGGATTCCAACTAGTGATACTCTTGGTGGCTACTTACAGAACAGTAAATACAACTGATGTGTCAAAAAATATTGTCATGATGGATTCAATCTTAGTGACAGAACCACAGCACACATATATTCAACAACAATAGGCATACTTAGTAGTGGACTAACGCCTCATCTGCACTGCAACACAGGTGTTTATCAGAATGACACAGCACCGTGGTCCAATCAGTTGTGTTCGTCTAGCTTCCCTAGCCACATTGTGCTTCATGATCCTATAGCTAACCACAACATAACTACAACACTGAGACGCCTCCCTGAGACCACTGCTCATTGTGATCACTACCTGTCTCTCCATCAGAGCCTGGAGGGCCCTCCTTCACCATCGGCAAGGCCATCTGGCTGCTGTGGGGTCTGGTCTTCAACAACTCTGTCCCAGTGCAGAACCCCAAGGGTTGGACCAGTAAGATCATGGTGTCGGTGTGGGCCTTCTTCGCTGTCATCTTCCTGGCCTCCTACACTGCCAACCTGGCTGCCTTCATGATCCAGGAGGAGTATGTGGACCAGGTGTCTGGACTCAGCGACAAGAAGGTAAGGCCTGCCATTAAACTTCATTAGTCCTTTACTCGCTCTTTCTTACTAGCTCTCCCCTCTCCTTATCTCACCTCCATTCCATCTCACTGTCCATCTTTCCTTGATTCCCTTGATTTCTATCTCTCACTGTCCTCTGCCTGCCACCACTTTCCGCACGCCATCATTATTTCTACACCTCTTATCTCATCTCTCACGCTCCTCTCTCTCTCTCTCTCTCTCTCTCTCTCTCTCTCTCTCTCTCTCTCTCTCTCTCTCTCTCTCTCTCTCTCTCTCTCTCTCTCTCTCTTCCTATCTCCTCCCCTCAGTTCCAGAGACCCAATGACTTCTCCCCTCCGTTCCGGTTTGGGACGGTCCCTAACGGCAGCACGGAAAGGAACATCAAGAACAACTACAAGGAGATGCATGGCTACATGATCAAGTTCCACCAGAAGAATGTGGACGAGGCCCTCTATGGTCTGAAGACTGGGTGAGCAGGGGGAATGGGGTCTTCGACTGGGTAAGGAGGGAGAACAGGGCCTTAGACTGGGTGAGGAGTGGGAATGGGGCCTCAGACTGGGTGAATGGGGGAATTGAGCCTTAGACTGGGGGAATGGGGGAATTGAGCCTTAGACTGGGGGAATGGGGGAACTGAGCCTTAGCCTGGGGGAATGGGGGAATGGGGCCTTAGAATGGTGCCTTAGACTGGGGGAATGGGAGAACGGGTCCTTAGACTGGGGGAATGGGAGAACGGGGCCTCAGACTGGGGGATTGGGAGAATGGGGCCTCAGACTGGGGGATTGGGAGAATGGGGCCTTAGACTGGGGGAATGGGAGACTGGGGCCTTAGACTGGGGGAATGGGAGACTGGGGCCTTAGACTGGGGGAATGGGGGAATGGTGCCTTAGACTGGGGGAATGGGGGAATGGTGCCTTAGACTGGGGTAATGGTGCCTTAGACTGGGAGAATGGGGGAATGGTGCCTTAGACTGGGGGAATAGAGCCTTAGACTGGGGGAATGGGGCCTTAGAATAGGGCCTTAGACTGGGGCAATAGGGGAACATGTATTCTATTTTCTTTTATCTATTATTATTTATTTTTTTACCCCCTTTTTCTCCCCAATTTCGTGGTATCCAATTGTTAGTAGTTACTGTCTTGTCTCATCGCTACAACTCCAGTACGGGCTCGGGTGAGACGAAGGTCGCGAGCCATGCGTCCTCCGATACACAACCCAACCAAGCCGCACTGCTTCTTAACACAGCGCGCATCCAACCCGGAAGCCAGCCGCACCAATGTGTCGGAAGAAACACAGTACACCTAGCGACCTGGTCAGCGTGCACTGAGCCCGGCCCGCCACAGGAGTTGCTAGTGCACGACGAGACAATGATATCCCTAACCCAGACGAAGCTAGGCCAATTGTGTGTCGCCCCATGGACCTCCCGGTTGCGGCCGGCTGCGACAGAGCCTGGGATCGAACCCAGAGTCTCCGGTGGCACAGCTAGCACTGCGATGCAGTGCCTTAGACCACTGCACTTTTATCAATTTGTTTTATATCTTAGTTGAATTATTCTCCTTGTTCCTCATTTAAAGCTCTAGTTTTATTAATTTCCCAGCACAACAGTGTCTACCATTATACAGTATGTGACAACTGTAGCCCTTGGCAAAGCAGGCAGAAGTCTATTATCCTTATCACAACATTAGGGCTACTTAGCAGGTTAATTGGGATGAGTAGTTACAGTGTAAAGCTGGGCCAGAAGTGATTACTGTAAATTCTCTCGTTAGTAAACTGGACGCCTTCATCTACGACGCAGCAGTGCTGAACTACATGGCCGGGAGGGACGAGGGCTGTAAGCTGGTGACCATCGGCAGTGGGAAGGTGTTTGCCTCCACGGGCTACGGCATCGCCATCCAGAAGGAGTCTGGCTGGAAGAGACACGTCGACCTGGCCATCCTTCAGCTCTTTGGAGACGGTGAGATCGGCGCTCAGTTAGAATTACATACAGTTTGACTTCATGTCCTTCAGCCAGGGAGTCGTGCCATTTTACTGAGGGTTTTAACGGTGTTCTTTGATGGAAAACAGCCAAGATTTGCTGTTGTCATATTTCCCCATGGAATTGTATACTTTTGGAATACTTGCCATCTGGCTAAAATATAGAACACACAATCCTACAGGTATTGTCTATGTATGTTATATGGTGTATAGTAAGGTTGTGTCCCACCTTGGTTGAGCACCAGTCAGAGCTGCATTCGAAGCCATATAGAAGTCGTTTTTCTCTCTGCAGCTTGTCTGTGCTGGAGCCACTTTATTTGGGTGTGTTCCAGCCTATCTTGAGGATCCTGGACCAAGGCCCCTCCAGGCCCCACTATAGTGTCCTAGTTAGAGGTGCCAGTAAAGCTGCTGGTGTATTCTACACTCTGTGGACAGGGGGTGTGTGTGAATGTGGGTCAGCCCTACGAAGACTGTGTGTGTGTGTGTGTAGATCTTTGTTTCTCTGTGGACAGGGGGTGTGTGTGAATGTGGGTCAGCCCTACGAAGACTGTGTGTGTGTAGGTCTCTGTTTCTCTGTGGACAAGGGGTGTGTGTGAATGTGGGTCAGCCCTACGAAGACTGTGTGTGTAAGTCTCTGTGTCTGTCTACTGAATGTACAGGTCTGCCTCCTGAATATGTACAGGTTATAAGCTTTGGACAAGGAGTGTGTGTTTTCTGTATTTAGGGATCGGTGACAATATGTTATTGTGTGTGTGTATAATATACTGTTTCTTGTAGATTTTCTCATGTGTGAAGGTGTGAATATGGGTCATCATCGGGTGCCGTTCCCTGTGTACAACCAGCCAAAACTTAGCAAGGGGCCCTCAATGTCACATTGACACGCCCCAACATGCGCTCCTTTCAGTGTGACCTAGATTGAGAAAGTGATCCTCATGCGCTGAGAGACCAGGGGTCTTTGACGGGTGCAGACGGGGGCCTGGCAGGTGTGATGATGAGGCTAGCAGAAACTTAGAGCATAGGAGGATGCTTAGGGCCCCAGGGAGCTCTGGTCTCACAGACGCCACTGAGCCCCATCTCTCACACCAGTCGCCCTTGTCGTCCAGGAGCCATGCAGGCACAGCAGGCAGTGGACCCTGAGTTCGATCATCTGTGTGTGTGTGTGTGTGTGTGTGTGTGTGTGTGTGTGTGTGTGTGTGTGTGTGTGTGTGTGTGTGTGTGTGTGTGTGTGTGTGTGTGTGTGTGTGTGTGTGTGTGTGTGTGTGTGTGTGTGTGTGTGTGTGTGTGTGTGTGTGTGTGTGTGTGTGTGTGTGGATGCTCAGGGGCCAGTGGTTCCATGCGACAGCTCTGCTGACGTGCCCAGCTATCTGAATGTATGTAAGTAACGTCAGTCCTGCCACGGATGGTCCGCCAGAACTACCTGCTGCTGATGTTACACAAGGTGACCCACAAAGAGACAGATAGAAACTCTGGGACATGGCTGGACATGTGGATATTTCCATATACTCATGCGCACACATGGGTCTATTTTCTGAATCTGAAGTGTGCTGTCATGAATAATATAACTGAGATGTATTATAAAACTGTATTCCTTAAATTGCCACCAAAGGCGTGCATGCATTAGCCTTTATGTGTTTGACCTCTACAGTTTTAGGTATAATTTTCAGACCTATATTTTCAATTGTCTTTCCCTAACCCTCATCCCTATACCTTTTCTCTGCTCACTTTGCATCAATCTCCCGTTCCAATATTTATCCTCTTGCTACATCATGTCCTCCCTTCTCCACACCCTTCTCCTACTCCCTCCTTTCTCTCCCTCCACTCCTCCCTCCTTCTCCATACCCGGTCCCCACTCCCCGTCCCCACTCTTCCTTGACTCCTCCCTCCATCCTGTCCCTCTCTCCAGGTGACATGGAGGAGCTGGAGGCCATGTGGCTGACGGGGATCTGCCACCACGAGAAGAACGAGGTGATGAGCAGCCAGCTGGACGTGGACAATATGGCCGGCGTCTTCTACATGCTGGGGGCGGCCATGGCTCTGTCGCTCATCACCTTCATCGCCGAGCACGCCTTCTACTGGCAACTGCGCTTCTGCTTCATGGGCTACTGCACGGGCAAGCCAGGCTTCGTCTTCTCCATCAGCAGGGTGAGCCAGTCCACTTCAGACACCCATAGTAACTGTCTGCACACACTCATACATGGCTTTCTTCTTCCTGTGGTTCTGTGATCTGCATCTGCGTCCTTTGGCATCTTTTTAGAGTTATGACCTTCATCATCAACCTCACATCCTCAACTTTACTGTCTCTAATACCCAGTACATGAGAGTGCTTTATTCTTGGAAAAGGTAGTCCATAAGGAAACCTGGTCAAGTAGAAGGCTTATCGGCCCTGATAGCAGAAATCAGTATGTAGTTTATGTCCCCAGTGGCCAACCAATGCCAAACTCTGAGTTTAGTTTGAACACAGACAGCTTTCTTCTTTTGTTTTGATGGTAATGCCCGTTTCACATCCAGGGTAAATATTTACAAAATATTGAGCCAAAATCAATTGTTCACTCAGCCAGAGAAATGAGGGTAGATTACTGGTTCTCCTGGGAGCAAAGTCACCCCGAGGTATTTGATTTGCAGTCCAACTGTTTTGACATGGCTCCAGTGTAACTCACCAAGGTGAAACGCTCGGGGTTAACCACGTGGCTCATGTACGACAGTGCCACACAATCCATTGCTCGTTTCATTTGAATACCAGGGCAGAGGAAAAACAGTGGATTATTTTGTGTCTAGTGTTATAGTTTCAATTTTAGTGTGTGTTTGTCAGTGTGTTGTTTGGGTGTGTGTCCATGACAGTTGGCTTGTCATTCCAAAGACAGATTGGTCAGTAAGCATTGATGATTATACCATTAGCATTTGTATGAAGATGAGAATGAGGAAAATGACTGTTTGCATTTGTGTGAGGTTCCATTGTGACATGTATTCATGATATTATGGCCTAATTGTTGTGATGGTAAATATCTGGATGTGACCCTTGAATACAGTTCAATCCAAATCTGTTCCAGAAGGCGTCTTTGGCTGTGCCCATAGGGTAGAACCCGTTTTAGTTCCAGCCAGAACCCTTTTTTGCTCCAGGTAGAACTCTTTTGGGTTCTATGGAACTCAAAAAGGTTCTACTTGGAACCGAAAAGTGTTCTTCAAAGGGTTCTCCTATGGGAACAGCCAAAGGACACTTTTAGGTTCTATATAGCAACTCCAAAATATTCAGAGGAAACAACCTACAATATGTTTAGTTATTAGAATTCATCGCCACACAATAGATTTTCACGGGATAATTAAACAACAATGAGGGAAAGGATGGTTTATTCTCTTTTCACAATCCTGGGGTGAAGGCTTCACATTGGTTCATTCTCATTTAGTTTGATATTTTCCGTTGACGCCCCTTTCCCTGTGCCACTGGACTGATCCTGTATCTTCATCTCACAGCTCCAATAAACTGTACTATTATTACCGCAATTAACATTTAAGCTCAGCACTGTACGAATGAGAACTCTGTCACAGCTGACTGGAGTCTAGTGTCCAAGCCCTTGTTGGTTACAGTTTCCCCCCTCTGCGCTGGTGAAAAACAGTAAGCAGGGCTTCGTTAGCCAAGGTGTTCCTCTTACACCTGCAACACTGTAACTAATTCATCACACTGATTTAAGAAACCATCTAATGACGTTAGCTAAGAGTTTAGATAAGTACTGTAAATATGTTAAGCCTAATTGCTGCATCTTCAAATGGTCACAATGTAGTATTATTTGCATAAAGCCACATATAGGCTACTCAAGGACAGGGCAGCTAGTGAATCGTTGAATTTGAAACCACATGTACACTCTGTAATAAGTTATAGTTTGTAGGTGCCTCCATGACTTTACATTTCTAAGGCTCAGGCCAGAGCTATTACCATTCACACGTCCCTGCCCAAATACTCCCAGAGACAGTCTGGGACTGTTTACTTTATGTGGGCATGTGGAGTATCTCAGTTGAGTATGAAGCACCATTGATGATGCGAAGGCATTCTGTTGTTTTGTTGATTCAGCTCTGCTAACAGCTCAAACGGAGCACACATGATGTCATCTGACATTGCCAAGGGTTGAGGGTTGAGTAAACACAAGGACAGCATGTCACAGAGAATATGGGAGAGTCAGTAGCAGTGGGTGGGTCAAATCACTGGGGAAGCCAAGCCAGAATAAAGTGATAATTGCGTTGTTTGCTCTATAACCTGTTAGTTCATATGCCTTGCCACTGTGATATATAGGCCTAAGGAAGAGACAATAATAAAACACAGTGGCAGAATAATTAAACCGCACCTTTGTTTTATCACAAACCAGAGAGCAAGATCTGTCCGGTGAAGTCCACAAAGCATATTGAATGTACCAAACAGTTACATGACCTGCGCTGTTTCGGATGCCTTCTCTCCAGTGAGATACATTCAGCCTCTTGCGAATTGAAGGAAAATTATGAAAACAGAGAGACAGAAAATACATTATTTTATATTTTGTCTTGGTCATTTGTTTTATTACACACCCCTGGGGAGAATAGTGGTATGGCAGGCTCATGGCCACATCAAAACGGAGCAATGGAGGGCACATTGAGGAAGCAAAGCGGCAGAAGGAGGAGTAAGAGAGAAATAGTACCACAGAGACAACCAATGACCAACAGTTAAAAAGGGGAGATGTCAAACCTGATGAAAGAGTTGACAAGGAACAAAGTTGGCATCATGGTTGTCATGCCATTAAGGCTGAGAGAGAGGGCAGATGCCATGAAAATGACCCTGTTAAGGAATTATTGCCATTTACCAGTACACCTTTGACCTTTAATGGCAGCCAAAGGGTCCTATTACCTCTGCTGTCCTTTCCCAGACAAAATAACCAAAAAATCGTTGGGTGAGATTGATTTGATCCCACTCATCCATCTGTCACACCTCGTTCACCCCACTTTCTCCATCCATTTGTATTTGAATATTGTATTATACATCACAGGATGCAAATAGCACGGTTTGTCTTTCTGTCATCATTATGTCAGTGTTTCATGGCCTCATCCTCTCTCTGGAGTTTTATGTTATTGCATGGCGGTCTACAGTCGATGCCGGGGGTATTTATTAACTGCCACGGGGTATTGTTCAGCTGAATTCTAATCACATTGATTGAAGGTATTGACCGCTGAGACCCACAGGGCTTTACTGCATCTCTGTCATTATCAATCATCTCCCCATCCTCTCCTCTCTCCTACTTTCTCTCGCTCTCCTGTCTCATATACCCACATACAGTAGAAATACATTAGATATATTACATTCAGTCCATGTGTGAATCTGTATTTTACCACTTAATGGAGAAACAATAAACAAGGAGTCAAATCCAGAGGTACTAGAAGTTGACACTTCTTTACTGAACTCTGTTTACACTACTGGTCCAAAGTTGTAGAACACCGACTCATTCAAGGGTTTTTCTTTATTTTTTAAACTATTTTCTGCATTGTAGAATAATAGTGAAGACATCAAAACTATGAAATAACACATACGGAATCATGTAGTAACCAAAACATTTGTGTTAAACAAATCAAAATATATTTTATATTTGAGATTCTTCAGATAGCCACTCTTTGCCTTGATGACAGCTTTGCACACGCTTGGCATTCTCTCAACCAGCTTCATGAGGTAGTCACATGGAAGTCATTTCAATTATCGGGTGTGCCTTCTTAAAAGTTCATTTGTGGAATTTCTTTCCTTTTTAATGTGTTTGAGCCAATCAGTACTGTTGTGACAAGGTAGGGGTGGTATACAGAAGATAGCCATATTTGGTAAAATACCAAGTCCATATTATGGCAAGAACAGGCCAAATAAACAAAGAGAAATGATAGTCCATCATTACTTTCAGACACGAAGGTCAGTCAATGTAGAACATTTCAAGAACTTTTAAAGTTTCTTCAAGTGCAGTCGCAAAAACCATTAACCATTTTGAGGAAACTGGCTCTCATGAGGACCGCCACAGGATTGGAAGACCTAGAGTTACCTCTGGTGCAGAGGATAAGTTCATTAGAGTTACCAGCCTCAGAAATTCCAGCCCAAATAAATGCTTCACAGAGTTGAAGTAACAGACACATCTCAACATCAACTGTTCAGAGGAGACTATGTGAATTATCCCTTCATGGTCGAATTGCTGCAAAGAAACCACTACTAAAGGACACCAATAAGAAGAAGAGACTCGCATGGGCCAAGAAACACGAGAAATGGACATTAGACTGGTGGAAATTTGTCCTTTGGTCTGGATTACAAATGACCGATTTTTGGTTCCAACCGCCGTGTCTTTGTGAGACGTATTGTGGGTGAACGGATGATCTCTGCATGTGTATTTCCCACAGTAAAGCATGGAGGAGGAGGTGTGGGGGTGCTTTGCTGGTGACACTGTCTGTGATTTATTTTGAATTCAAGGCACACTTAACCAGCATGGCTACCACAGCATTCTGCAGCGATACGCCATCCCCTCTGGTTTGGGCTTAGTGGGACTATCATTGTTTTTTTCAACAGGACAATGGCCCAACACACCTCCAGGCTGTGTAAGGGCTATTTGACCAAGAAGAAGAGTGATGGAGTGCTGCATCAGATGACCTGGCCTCCTCAATCCCCCGACCTCAACCCAATTGAGATGGTTTGGGATGAGTTGGACCGCAGAGTGAAGGAAAAGCAACCAACAAGTGCTCAGCATATGTGGGAACTCCTTCAAGACTTTTAGAAAATAATTCCAGGTGAAGCTTGTTGAGAGAATGCCAATAGTGTGCTAAGCTGGCATCAAGGCAAAGGGTGGCTATTTGAAGAACCTCAAAATATAAAATATTTATATTTTTAACACTTTCTTGGTTACTACATGATTCCATATGTGTTATTTCATAGTTTTGATCTCTTCACTATTATTCTACAATGTAGAAAATAGTAAAAATTAAGAAAAACGCTTGAATAAGTAGGTGTTCTAAAACTTTTGACCAGTAGTGTAGATATTCTGTGTAGTGCATGTTCCACGGTTTAACGTTCAACAGTTGCGTAGGCTATGTACATGTCTATGTTATTTAACAGTCTCTGTTTCCCTCTCATTCTCCCCAGTCTACTCTTAGAAGCCCTATTTTTAGTTCTCCTTTATTCTGCCTCTGACTCTCCTTTATTCTGCCCTTACCCTCTCTAATGCTGCTTAATGACCCTCTTCACTCACAGGGCATCTACAGCTGCATCCACGGGGTTCAGATCGAAGAGAAGAGCAGCTCAGCTCTCGACTCTCCATCGGTCACCATGAACAACACCCAATCCAACATCCTGCGTCTGCTCCGAACCGCTAAGAACATGGCCTCCCTGTCCGGGGTTAACGGCTCGCCTCACAGTGCCCTGGACTTCATCCGTCGTGAGTCATCCGTCTACGACATCTCCGAGCACCGCCGCAGCCTGGCAGGTCACTCGGACTGCAAGCCCCCGTACATGCCGGAGGATAACATGTTCAGCGACTACATCAACGAGGTGGAGAGGACGTTCGGGAACCTCCACCTGAAGGACAGCAACCTGTACCAGGACCACTACCTGCACCACCACGGAGGCTCTGCCCTGGGGCTCAGTGGCCCGCCACTTAACAGACCCCACAGCCTGGGCAGCAACAGCTCTCTGGAAGGGGGCATGTTTGACTGTGACAGTTTAGGGGGAGGAGTGGCACCCATCTTCACCACCCAGCCACGCTCTGCCCTGACCCACAGGAACATGAGTAAGTTTGACCTGATTGCCGGTCAGAACCCACCCTCTGGGCCGGGCTTCAAATCGGGACTTTCAGACCTGTACGGAAAATTCTCCTTCAAGGGAGGGGCCTCCAGCTCAGGTTACATCCCCGGGCACGACAGGTACTGTGGGGGAGGGGGCAGAGAGGATGACGGAAACATTCGTTCAGACGTTTCAGACATCTCCACTCACACGGTCACCTACGGGAACCTGGAGGGCAACGCTAAAAAGCGTAAGCAGTATCGCGACAGCCTGAAAAAGAGGCCTGCCTCTGCCAAGTCGAGACGAGAGCTGGATGAGATTGAGCTGGGCTACCGGAGAAAGCCCTACCACACAGGCTACCACCACTACCATGGCCACCGCTCCTCCTCCCCGCCCCTACTGCCCTCCGAACGCAAGAGAGGAGGAGGGGGCAATGCAGGGAGCACATCCTACCTGTTCCGTGACAAAGAGAGTGTGAGGGATTTCTATTTGGACCAGTTCCGCCCCAAAGATGGTGTCCCCCCAATGGGAACATGTTGATCTGACAGACGGTCCTGGAGGGGGGGGTGGAGGGGGCGGGGGGAACTGCACCAGTTTGGTGTCAGTGGACGACTTCCTGAAACAAAATAAACCCAAGAAATCAGAGTCTAAGAGTGGGGGAGGCACATCAGGGGCGGGGTTGGCAGGAGGAGACTGGGAGTGTCGTAACTGCCGTGCCAGCGGAGGAGGGGGCAAGCAGATGTCGATGCATGGCAGCGGGGCGGGGGAGAGGGGAGGCGGATATGGTGGAGGGGTTAGTTGTGGATCCTCGGGGGGGGTGGAGGGAACAGCCGTCCCAGCTCTGCCACCTGCATGCGCTGCGAGGGCTGCAAAAAGACAGGCAACCTGTACGACATCAGTGAGGACAACAACCACCTCTTGGAACAGATGGGGGGTGGGAAAGGCGGAGGCATGGGGGCTGTGGGGTTAAGTGGAGGCGCCCAGCCTCAGTCTCAAGCCCAGCGTAGGAAGTCTGCCGGCTTTGGAAAGCCACTCCGACGGCAACACTCTTGCGACACCTTCGTAGACCTTCAGAAAGAGGAGGCAGTCGGAGTCAGGGGGGTCATGGGGGATCTAGGAGGGGGCGGTGGGGGCATGGGGGGTGTAGGAATGGGCGGGATGTTGCCTCCCCCCCAGAAGTGTTAGCTTAAAAGAGAAGGAGCGCTATATGGAGGGTGTTAGCCCCTTCGCCCACATATTTGAGAGGCATGGAGGCTCAGAGAGGGAGAAGGAGCGAGACAGAGACCCCCTGTTCTATGGTGGTGAGATGGCCAAAGAAGCAGGGTCGCCATTCGGCTTGTTCCGAGGTGGTGAGGGCCTGCACCGCCGCTCAGTGGGGGAAAGGGACATGAGGGACAGAGAAAGAGCCATGATGGAAGGCGGTGGAGGAGGAACCTACTCCTTATCCAAATCTCTCTACCCGGATAGGGTCAACCAAAATCCCTTTATTCCAACCTTTGGTGACGACCAGTGTCTCTTGCATGGCGCCAAACAATACTACATGAAAAAGCAACAGCAGCAGCAGCAGATGCCCCCCAAAAACAGCCGAAGTGACTTCCGGGGCTCGGTGGGTGTGACTACTTTCTTGCCAGCGACTGCCACTGCTGGGGTCATGTCCACCGTGGCCCCCAGGTTCCCTATGGAGCTGTGTCTGGGAGGGAACCTCCACGGCTCCACGCTGGGTTTGGGGCCAATACAGCGCCCGTTCAATGGCAGCAACGGGCACGTGTACGAGAAACTCTCCAGCATAGAGTCAGACGTGTGAGAGAGGAGACTGGGTGGGGAGGCATGGAGGGAGGGAGGCATGGCATTAGTGCTGGGAAGTCAGGGATGACGAGGCACCACTGTCCACATTGCAATCGCAATACTTTTAACAAGGAAGGAGAACAGTCAGGGAAGAGAAGATGAACGACAGAATGGTGAAAAGGTTCGACAGAAAAGAGCAGGGTGAGTTAGAAGGAAAGATGGGGACATTCAAGCCCTGTTATTTTGTTACAAAACAATGAGTACAAGAGGTGACACGTGGGTAGGGTTATGTTAACTCTATTATTTATTTGGCCGTTGCCATCAACACACTCAAAAAGAACACAAAATTGACACCTCTGAATGTGATATTGCAAGTTTGAGCCAAATGGCTTACAGAGTCACACCTCCAGAGTGATTATGAAAAGGGAATGTTAGTGAGTAGGGAAGTGTCCATCTGGTCAAGTGTTATTAGAGAAAGGAGATGTTGTCATGACTCATGTTGATGATAGCTCTAAGACTGAAAATGAGTGGAAGACGATGGCTGTGTTTACCCCCTGCACTAACTCTCCCTCTTTTTGCCTCTGCAATCTTAGAGAAAATGATTCCAAAAGGGTTATTTGGCTGTCCCCATAGGAGAACCCTTTTTGTTTCCAAGTAGAATCCTTTATGGTTCCAGGTAGAACCCTTTTGGGTTCCATATAGAACCCTCTGTAGAACAGGTTCTATATGGAACCCAAAAGGGTTCTACCTGGAACCTAAAGGGTTGTACCTGTAACCAAAAACGATACTTCAAAGGGTTCTGCTATGGGGACAGCCGCAGAATCCTTTAAGGTTCTAAATAGCACCTTTTTTCTAAGTGAGTTGTTCTGCTCCCTTACACCCCCCTGCTCCCTTACACCCCCCTGCTCCCTTAGACCCCCTGCTCCCTTACACCCCCTGCTCCCTTACACCCCCTGCACCCTTACACCCCCTGCTCCCTTACACCCCCTGCTCCCTTACACCCCCCTGCTCCCTTCTGCTCCCTCCCTTTGACTCTTTATTGTTATGATCCTTCAATCATAAATGAAAATAAGATATTCTTACTGAAATAACAGGGTAAAACAACAATAATGTTATTAACATTGTGATTAACAAAAGTGATATTATGAAGTGCTTATGACATTAAGTTTGTTTTATGTTCCTTTGATATTTCAATACTGTTTAATATTTGTTGTTATTTCTTTGTCTGCCCGATGGTGGCAGGAAGCTTGTTATCTAATTCAACTAACAAGCCTGAAGGACTGAGTGAAAAGTCATTAGGTCTCTTGTTTTTGTTTTAATGATATACAGTCCATGCTCATTCATTAATTTGCTGTTTTTAAAATGGTTACGGAAAGATCTGGAAGGCATCATTTGCACAGTACTGAACGGTTCTTCTTTGTTTGAGGTTTCAAGAGATGTCACACCCTGTTTCTGAACTTTTGTTGGTCATCAACTGTGAAAGACATGTCTTGTCATGAAGCAGATGGCTGAAAATACTGACTGAAGGACGAGCCTTAAAGGACTCCAGATGATGTGCACCCCAGAGAGCTCAGCAGGGCTTCGTGTAACAGCACGATACGTAATGAACAAGGTGTTAAGATGTGTACAATATCCACTTGTCTCGAAGGGGAAACGTGCTACTCTGAAACCAAGTCATTATTTACAGATGTGAGACTGTGTTGTGTTTCAAGACAACAACATGTTTGAATAACTAACACTTAACTTTCTGTGGACGTTATTACACAGACATTACAATACCATCGGAAGTGCTTCATAAACCTGTCACACGTCCATACTAAAGAACACCACACATACTGTCAGACTGCTGTGCCTCGTCTAACAAGCATTTGATCAACCCTTTTGGATTCAGGTTCTTAGAAAACAGCCAGCCGCCTCCTAGGCTCACTTTTTAACACACCACTTATCTCGTAAAACCCGTTGCGTTCACTCTCTGAAGTTAGGAAGGTCCATACAGGCTTATGAGACACGCTGAAGAAGCATTTGTGAATGCAGTTTTACTTCACAGTCAGTCAGAGTGTGTTTAATGTGTATTATAGGCGTATGCTCTGTAATTCTAAATTGAACTCAAATCCTCTTAAAAGATGTTGTTGCCCACAGAAGATGGTAATGGTATTGATGAACGGCTGAATGTAAGTCGTGAGGATGTCTCCAAATGGGACATTCCTCCTCAGACTGAGGCAGTTAGACGGAGGATGTCTTGAGAATGCTCACGCTATATGCTTTGACAGATGTTGACAGTCCTTTTAGCCTGAGACCTCTATATTGCACTGAACCCCCCCCCCCCCCCCCCCCCGGGTTCAGACTTTCAGAAATACATGCCTTATCACATGAAACTGACTGATGACACAAGATATTGTACAGCATACGAGCCTATCAGTTATTTAAAGGTTTGTCTTCAATTAGTATGAGGTGTCATGAGTTCAAGGGCTGCAGGAAATTGTGTTTCAGTGCTGAATGGAGATTGAAGGTGCTAAGGGAGTAGATTGCGCCGAGTCATTCCTACTTCCAATATGATCAAACTGCACCGGTAATATGGAGGTGGAAGATGGAGGGGGAAATGATTGAGTGATAACAGCTGTTTTCCTAGACCTGCTGATAATCTATTCATTTATTCAGTACCCACTTCTCTCTCCATACTCTTAAGATGAAACCCATCAAGTTAGCCTTAAATCAAACTGAGTCAACACCCCCTGTGAATTACTCGGTATCTTTGCACATGTTTTGGATGGTCCTCCAGTATCAGAAGGTTTGAAGAAGCAACGGAAAGGAAGAGGAAGAAATAAGAGAGGGAGAAAGAAAATAGAGTTATTATCAATCAATGTCAGCATTAGTATGTTCTCTTTTCCCTTGTAAATATATTTCAAAACTATTTTCCCTTTGTACAGTAGGCAGACAGTCAGGATGTAACTTTCAATATGTTTTACAACAATTTAAGAAATAAACAAAATGGTAATAAAAACATAAAAATACACAAAAAAATATGCAAAATAGTTAAGACAAATATGATTAATAATGATAAGTGATATGATTGAACCTTTTATTTGCTTTAAATCTCATGTTTACTTAATTATAAAAGTTCACCAGTAAATATCATTATTATTTCAAGAATATGCTTTTGCTTATTTTCAGTAAAGTGTTGGAAATTGAGGAAACTTTAGTGTAGACGTTTGGTGATAAGGGGGAAAGTTTAGTTTACGAGTCTTTGCTAAGTTTCCCTTGAATTGTGTTAGATTCTCTTTTAAGATAGGCTACTCTTCATGCTTTACGGGACACACAATTATCTATACATTTATGTAATACAGTATCACATGTATACATACCAGTAGACGGCTTTTGCATATAGACACTGTATATTGTGATCCTTCATTTAAGCAATCCTCATTAATTAAGTAATTGAGTGCAAGATAATTTGTGTTTTGTTGCCCTTTATTCAACTGGGATCTGATGCCGACTGCACTGGTGTTGATAGAGCCGACACTACGCAGGACTGACTCTTCCTCCTCATTCTGTGTATCTTTAATAAGGATAATACTGATATCTTTAGTGATACGTGTCAGTAGCACTGGGCACAAAACATTGGACTTTCCCAGTGTTGCTCTCATAATAACAGAGGATGGTGGTGCAGATGGGGTCAAAAGGAAGTGGTTAGCTTCATCACAGTGAAGAATCCATCTGAAATGCAGTTTTGCAACCCTTTATAGAATGATGAAATGTTTCTCATCCATGTCACCTAAACATAATGTGCAGATGGTTAGAAATGAAGGGTGAATCAAGTCATTCAAGGCAATGAGTTGACATCATTATGTTCATTTGGGTTCTTGTCAGAGAAAGAATTATATCCTTTGTGATGCATTTATCCTTGATCAAATCTCCACTGTGTGTCAAACTGTTTGGTATGCATGTGTGAGGAGATATATATGTTGTCTAAGCCATTTTTAAAAATGTATCTGCTAGTTTTTGTCTGAGCATTATTGCTTTCAATAACTTTCAATTAGTTTATTTTCCAACATTTTAGGAGAAATAATTTCAGCTTGACATTTCTCATTCAAATGCATTCATGTCCAGAGGTTTTTTTCTGACAATTGAATTGAAACTCTGTCTGGGTCTGCATATTTTTTATGCAACTCCTCATGTTGATTTTACTCATCGCAATAAACTGCATGATCCCTTGGAGTGTTTTTGTTGGAATCTACTGGTGTGTTGATTAGTCTTGAATGAAGACCCCCTTTAAATGTACAGGCCTATATTGTGATATGGATGGTCAGGAACTCTTCTTGAAAATGGCACACTGGTCTTAACCGTTTTTTTCACAGATTGGACAGGGTGGAATAAACTGATACTGCTTAATAAAGGCTGTCGTACCCTTTACCAAAACTACTCTATGGACAGCAAGTGAGAAACAGCAAGCAGTGTTCATTTCCCCAAGGCCTTTTGGTCCCAGTCACACTCTGTTCACAAGCATGTCTGTACACATACACATTTCTTGAAATGGGATATGAAGCCAAATGCAATGTCACATCAGCCAAAGCAAGGAAATGCTCTGCCATCGTAGTGGACTGTAGAACAGGCCGATGCTATTGGGTAGATACTCCAGCTGGAACACATTCATCTAATATGATAACAAACATCACTACATCTACAACACTGGTTTATTCCTGTATTTCAAAGTTGAATAAACAACACTGGTTTCATTATGTTTTTATTATAATATTTTGCCTATTGATGAAAAGGACTTACAGTTTTTGAACTATTTAATTTGTATAACAATATAAACGGTGATAGTAATCGTATTACAATTCTTACATTGTGAACACAGTGATTGGTTACAGGCCTATTAAGGGTTAACATTGCAACTTTATGCATTTTTTGTTGCGCTCTCAATTCTTGTAGATTGAATGAAAGTGGTGCACTGTGTGTGTTTTTGTGTGTATGCTCGAATGGTTGGCCAGTTGTGGGCGCGTGTTTATTTCAGCATATAACCTGTACAACGGTTTGATTTTCTTTTTGTCTTCATGATTAAGATTCATAACATGACACATGTTATAGTAATGTGGGTAACATTTGGTTAAGGGGTTGTTGCAAAATGTATTTTATAAAAAATATTCATTGCTGAGAGTGTGTACAGACAGCCTGCGTTTTAGGGCAAGTTTGTGGTCTTTCTTTACCGAAGCTGAATATCCTGATTGAATTAAATGAGTAGGTGAAATGTAACACGAATAGTATCAACTGTATACATGTTATTGTAGGCCATTATTTTCTCCTTTTGTGGCCCTTTCTTTGAAATGTTACACCATTTTTACACCATTATACAAACAGAAAAGTATATACAAATAAAGAATTGTACAGATTGTGTAAATATGAATATTTGAGAAAACATTTAAACTCATTCCTTCATTTTTTTGTATGGAAATGATTAAATTAACCACAATAACAAATGAATAAAGTCATTGGATATTTGCACAAAAAAAATCATAATGGTACCTCTAATAAGGATAATACTGATATCTCCAATGATAAGTGCTAAAATATGACTTATTTCTCTTTGTACGTGATGAACAAAAATGACGTGTTGAGTATTAATTAAAACATGCCAAGTCTCACAGCTTTGGGGATGAGTTTCTCTGCCCTTGTGTGCTCTGTACCCCTCCCTCCCTCTCTTTCTTTCTTTCCCTCCTGTCATTTTAAAGATTTGTCATCTCCCCTGTACCCCCTCAATCTTTCATTTCCCATTTCCCTGATATATTGATATATTTATGTTCCAGTAATGTTCTGCCTTGCTCCCTGCTTGTGTATGTCTCTCACGTTCAATCGCTTTTACTGGCAAGACATACTGAGTCTGTCTGCTCAGTCTACTGGACAGGGCTGCAGTCTCCCAGTCTCCCTTACACTCCATCTCTCACTCTGTCTCCCCCTCCTCCTCCTCCCTCTCCTCTTCCTCTCCCTCTCTCTCTGTCTGGGAGCTCAGCTCGACAGAGGTGGAAGGAGCTAGGACCGTGGGTGAGAGGTAGCGGCCCAGGAAGCAGGGCCACATGGTACCTTGAGTTGCAGGGCGGCTGGGTTTCCGCTGCGACCCACACTGCTGGCGCTCCACAGCACCTTACAGACCACAGCACCACAGTCCAGGCCCAGGGCTCCGGTCGCTCCTGTGCTCAACCAAATCTAGTAGTCTGTGACCAGCTCTGGAACCCTGCGTTCCTCCATTTGAATACATTTAAATACCACATGGTGCCCTTACTTTCTGTGAGAGACACGCAGCCCTCCATGGTGTGAGCCCAGAGAATCTGTAGCTAGGTTACTGTGCTCTATTCATATAGAGATCGTCTCCCATGCATTAACCTCAAGATGTCATTTTGCCCGGCCCAGTAGGACCAATGGAGTGAACCCAAACAGTCTGTCAGGAACATTATTCTATTATACTATGGTTAGGAAATAGTTGTGGGAATGAACATGGGAGACATACACTCTTAGAAAAAAGGTGATATCTAGAACCTAAAAGGGTTATTCAACTGTCCCCATATGAGAACCCTTTGAAGAACCATTTTTGGTTCCAGGTAGAACCTTTTTGAGTTCCATGTAGAACCCTTTTCATAGAGGGTTCTATATAGAACCCCAAAGAGTTCTACCTGGAACCAAAAAAGGTTATCCTATGGGGATAGCCGAATAACTCTTTTGGAGCAAAAGCACATGCCTGTGAATGTACACCTTACTCATGATTCTCAGTATCTCTGTCCCTCTGTCAGTTTACACATCCCTCCATTCTTGTTCAGACCTACAACCATTATAACACTCCTCTCCCCATGTATCAGCTTCCTCTAGCATGTCTCTCTATCCCCCTCTTATAAATCTTTCAGTCAAGTTGGAAAGCAAGACTTATTAAATGATTGATAGCGGGGGCGAGGAATGAGAAAAAAAGGGGCGAGAGAAAAGCCTGACTTTTTTGAAGAGGGGAGGAGAGTGGGGGGGGGGATTAGAGAGGTTAATATAGGAGAGGGAACACAGAGGTAGACAGGCTGGGAGGCCAAGGCAGAGGCCAATGATCCAGTCAGAGCAAATCCCCATTCAGGGCTTGTTTGAAGGCCAAGCTTTCGGGGACTCTAATTTAACCCCATCTAACTGGCAAAGCTCTCTCTTGGCCTCTCTCCTGCCCTCTTTCACCCTCCCTTGCTCTCGCTCTCTCTTTTCTCTCTCTCTTTCTCTTGCTCCTTATCGCTCTCTCTCTCTCTCTCTCTCCAAGGCCCACATATATTGTGTGTCACCTTGAGTTATTAGGATGGGGGGCAGGGATGTAATAAAATGGAGGGAGACTTGTGAGTTATGGATGAGAGTCCACTGGATTATAGAGAATGAGAAGAGCCCGAGAAAGGGTAAGAGAAAATATAAATGGGACGAGAGGTAAGGAGGACAGATGACAGCGGTGAAGATACTATCTCTCTAAGTCCATAATGCAGGCTGCTTTTTCAATGTCAACTCTTAGTTTATCCTGTAAACACATGTCGGTCTCAGACTCTCTTTATTAATATAGAATATGCCTTTTTTTCTTACTCCCCCAATACATGTTGCCCTATTTTCTCTTTCTCTCAATGTCTGTCCTCGCTTCCACTACATCTCACCCCCACAATCCCAGAATGCACTACAATACAAGTACCTACTTTTTAACAATTAACTGTTACCTAGCAACAGTGTGAGTGAAAGAGGTATAGGGAGAAAGGTTTTAGGCAGTAAAGAGAAGTAATTCTTTATAGTACTGTTAAATTCATTTCTCATACAATAAAATCTCAAACATACGTGTATTATATGAATGAAGAGAACATGAATTTGCTCAATTTAGTACGTGAGCATTGGGCAAAACGGCAGATGTTTTGAGGTTGATTGCATCACACATACTGTATACTACATACACCCACACAAGCACTTAACACTGGATAGGAACTGGGAGAGGATTTGGCTGGATGATGCTCCAGGACAGGTGTTGCAGTGTCTATACATAATGTGTACCTCCTAAGATAGTAGGAGTAGGCATTGAGGATCTGTCCCCAGCGCTGTGAGGGCCAAAAGGCATCCAGACACAACTGAAGAGACAGCAGCACACAGCTGATACACAGCAGCCCAACATACATGAGCTCCATTGACACCGACAACCACAACATTCCTGCAGGGAGAGAGAGGATCAAATCACACACATGGACACACACTAAATGCAGAAACACAAACATAGAGAAAGGATTCAGACAAAGATAACAGTTGGGTGTGTAATATACTGGGGGCGGCAGGTAGCCTAGTGGTTAGAGCGTTGGGCCAGTAACCAAAAGGTTGTTAGATCAAGTCCCCGACCTGACAATGTCAAAATCTGTCGTTATGAACAATGCAGTTAACCCACTGTTCCTAGGCTGTCATTGTAAATAAGAATTTGTTCTTTATAACTGACTTGCCTAGTTAAATAAAGGTTAATTAAAAGATACCGTTGCAGATGTATGTTTTACTGGTAAAACAGAGAGAAGAATAAAACAAATTCACACCTAAGAACTTATGACTGTTGCTATGACGGTTAATCCTTCACAAAATATTTGTTGATATTTGCAAAACAGTTGTTTGCTCAGAGCTGAGGGCGAGTCAAGGTGGGATATACAGTAGATAGCAGTAGATGCAGGTAGACGTAATAGGTTCGATGATAGATGAGGTATAGGCGTGGATGTCATAACAGTTTATGGTTATAATAACATGAGTAAATAGGGTTGAAGATTTAGTATCGCGTGAGAAAGAGGGAGAGAGCGAGATGGGATGTGGAGAGCAAGTAACAGATGGAGTGAAAGGACATTTACAAGTGATAGAACACTGGGAGGGCGAAGGACAGAAGGTGAAAGGAAGCACTAGGGAGAAAGGGTTAAGGAGGAGAGGGGAATGAAATGGTTACCGCGGCAACAAGAGCCAGCATTTCCATTGCTGAGTGTAAAGGTTTTGATGGTGGAGATGACAGAGTGCCATCGTGTGCCATAAGGGGTTAAAAGATACATGCTCTACGTCAGGTTCGGGAAGCACACTATAATGACTACTGTATCTTAACTAATCAAATCAATCAGGAGTGTTTCAATTAAAGACCTGCTCCGGAACATTGGCGACTGGTAAGTGTTTTTTAAACCTCCCGCTTTGGGCTGGATGTGTCAATGTGTACATGCATAATCTAAGAGCAGAATTACTGTTTTACTTCAATTAGCCACAAAATCCCTAGTTTGAAAGCAACTGTTTACTGAAAAACGACTGTTTACTGTTTTCTATTTCCTGTATACTGGCACCCTTTTCCCTACATTTTCTCCCACGTGGGCCAACCCACTAGCAATTTGAGCTAGCGAGAGAGCAATGACGTGGTGCACATATCTGCACATACAGTATGTGATAAAGTATACTAAAGTACCGGAGAATCTCTTTAACTTGATGATTAAATTGAATTGAATAGAATTGCTATGGATTGACTTCCTAGCCCTGGTAGATGTGTTATCATTACAGAGCATGTCCTTTCTAAGACCCACTGACAACATTTCAATATACATGATTAACATGACTTAACCTTCATGAAGAGAAACCTGCATTACATCATTATGAGGTTATTTCATGAAACACTAATTAGTTGTAGTTGAAATAACAGCAAGAGGGGGTACATAATCTTTTGTTTGGTTTCATACAATGCTCCAGCAAGGGCCAGGAATTGAAAGTAATTAACATTTGCATATAGTCTCACCTTCCTCTCTTTGTACATAGCCTCTGCACCCACCTAGGTAATACAAGCAGGATGGTATGGAACCAAACGCTGTCAACCTTGTGGCTTAGCGACACTTCCCTGACAACCACCCGAGGGATGAATGATGGGCTGTAAGGTCACGGTGACGTCACAGCAGGGGATCGAAGGTAGAAACCATACATCATGTGAAAGGACACCTCAGACCCCTGGAAGAGAGAAGTGATAAAGCACAGAGGCCCACCATGAGTCACAGGGACAGCACCGAGATGATGACACCATCAAATGTAATGGCCACTGGGTGGGGGATCTAGAAAGGGTAACCAAAGGGTACCCATAAGACAAACCTGCTTAACTGGGGTAATCACTCTCCTCACTTCTCATTCTGTAATATCTCTGATTTTGAAATATGATCTCAATACGTCCATCAGACTTCTCTGGTCCCCTTAGCCCCTGTTCCCTGGCTTGTGTAAACCCTCACCCAAACACATTAATCAGCACCCAGCCTTTCACTGCTGCTGGAGAAGGCCATTCTTTCCTCTAAGTGTGGAGGCCTTGCTGGGATGCCGATGCCTGCCTGCCTGCCTGCCTAGCCCCCCCCCTCCCGGTATCCGTAGTGATTGAGGCAGGGTTCTGCGGTTGCTAGGAAATGTGGAGAGTGTGGCAGTCGGCCTCAGCGAGAGAGGGAACCTGCCATGAGGATGTTGTGTGGGCCTTTAGGAGAGGATGCCCCCTGCTGGTTACACATAGTCACTTTTTCTATTAGTCATAATGCAGTTATCTTACAACATCTCCGTTATTCTGCTCTGATAAAGGACATCTCCTTAGCGTAAAGCATTGAAGATGCTAAGAATTCTCTCTATTAAATGACAGATATTTGCAGTGAAATTAGACTGGATTCATTTTTAGACTGCCAACGGACTCACTCTTATTTGCTGTCCCCATTACTGTAAAGTGCCTCCTCTCTTTTGTCAAGGACAGTAGGAAGGGAAAGATGGAGGGATGAATGCAGCCAAAGCTACTCCTGATGCTGTGCTAGACTAGGACATTTGTTTTCCATAGAAAGGTATCAGATCAACCCACTCTAATGATTCAATGTCTATTATAATTGCACCAATTGTAATATTGTAGGACACAGACACTACACCAGTAAAGAGCAAAGGCAAGTAAACTGTAGATGTATGTAGAACTGTAGATGTATGTAGAACTGTAGATGCATGTAGAACTGTAGATGCATGTAGAACTGTAGATGCATGTAGAACTGTAGATGCATGTAGAACTGTAGATGCATGTAGAACTGTAGATGCATGTAGAACTGTAGATGTATGTAGAACTGTAGATGTATGTAGAACTGTAGATGTATGTAGAACTGTAGATGTATGTAGAACTGTAGATGCATGTAGAACTGTAGATGCATAGAACTGTAGAGAACTGTAGATGTAGAATGTAGAACTGTAGATGTATGTAGAACTGTAGATGCATGTAGAACTGTATGTAGAACTGTAGATGCATGTAGAACTGTAGATGCATGTAGAACTGTAGATGCATGTAGAACTGTAGATGTAGAATAGATGCATGTAGAACTGTAGATGATGTAGAACTGTAGATGCATGTAGAAGAGACTGTAGAACTGTAGAGATGAACTGTAGATGTAGAACTGATAGATGTATGTAGAACTGTAGATGTATGTAGAACTGTAGATGCATGTAGAACTGTAGATGCATGTAGAACTGTAGATGCATGTAGAACTGTAGATGCATGTAGAACTGTAGATGCATGTAGAACTGTAGATGCATGTAGAACTGTAGATGCATGTAGAACTGTAGATGCATGTAGAACTGTAGATGCATGTAGAACTGTAGATGTATGTAGAACTGTAGATGTATGTAGAACTGTAGATGCATGTAGAACTGTAGATGCATGTAGAACTGTAGATGTATGTAGAACTGTAGATGCATGTAGAACTGTAGATGTAGAATGTAGAATGTAGAACTGTAGATGTATGTAGAACTGTAGATAGATGATATGTAGAACTGTAGATAGAACTGTAGATGCATGTAGAACTGTAGATAGAACTGTAGATGCATGTAGAACTGTAGATGTATGTAGAACTGTAGATGCATGTAGAACTGTAGATGTATGTAGAACTGTAGATGTATGTAGAACTGTAGATGTATGTAGAACTGTAGATGCATGTAGAACTGTAGATGCATGTAGAACTGTAGATGCATAGCATACAAGCACACACGTCAAAGGCCTTGTTGGATTAATATTAAAAAGGGTTAATACATGAAAATTCCTCATATTTTGCCTGCTGCTGTGACACTGTGATGTTTTTTGATTAGTATGTTGCATTTTTCTGGTATAACTCTGACTCCATGTGGTCATCATATAAATTGCACATTGCAGGCCATGCGTGCGGTGTACTGGTAGTTGGTTGCCATATCAACTGGATGTCATCAGACAAGATGTAAGGTGGTATCTTACATGTCTCTTCTGATGCATTCCTTTAAACTACAAACATTTGTGAAGCTAAACATCTGGAGCCTTAATTGGGGAGGATGGGCACGTGGTAATGGCCGGAGCGGAATAAGTGGAAAGGTATCAACAACATCAAACCCCTTGGGTTGTACCGTGTCGGAGATCTTTGTGGGCTATACTCGGCCTTGTCTCAGGATGGTAAGTTGGTGGTTGAAGATTTCCCTCTAGTGGTGTGGGGGCTGTGCTTTGGCAAAGTGGGTGGGGTTATATCCTTCCTGTTTGGCCCTGTCCGGGGTGTCCTCGGATGGGGCCACAGTGTCTCCTGACCCCTCCTGTCTCAGCCTCCAGTATTTATGCTGCAGTAGTTTATGTGTCGGGGGCTAGGGTCAGTTTGTTTATCTGGAGTACTTCTCCTGTCCTATTCGGTGTCCTGTGTAAATCTAAGTGTGCGTTCTCTAATTCTCTCCTTCTCTCTTTCTTTCTCTCTCTCGGAGGACCTGAGCCCTAGGACCATGCCCCAGGACTACCTGACATGATGACTCCTTGCTGTCCCCAGTCCACCTGGCCATGCTGCTGCTCCAGTTTCAACTGGCCTGGGCCCTAGGACCATGTCCCAGGACTACCTGACATGAGGACTCCTTGCTGTCCCCAGTCCACCTGGCCATGCTCCTGCTCCAGTTTCAACTGTTCTGCCTTACTATTATTCAACCATGCTGGTCATTTATGAACATTTGAACATCTTGGCCACGTTCTGTTATAATCTCCACCCGGCACAGCCAGAAGAGGACTGGCCACCCCACATATGCTCTCTCTAATTCTCTCTTTCTTTCTCTCTCTCGGAGGACCTGAGCCCTAGGACCGTACCCCAGGACTACCTGACATGATGGCTCCTTGCTGTCCCCAGTCCACCTGACTGTGCTGCTGCTCCAGTTTCAACTGTTCTGCCTTATTATTATTTGACCATGCTGGTCATTTATGAACATTTGAACATCTTGGTCATGTTCTGTTATAATCTCTACCCGGCACAGCCAGAAGAGGACTGGCCACCCCACATAGCCCGGTTCCTCTCTAGGTTTCTTCCTAGGTTTTGGCCTTTCTAGGGAGTTTTTCCTAGCCACCGTGCTTTTACACCTGCATTGTTTGCTGTTTGGGGTTTTAGGCTGGGCTTCTGTACAGCACTTTGAGATATCAGCTGATGTACGAAGGGCTATATAAATAAATTTGATTTGATTTGATTTGATTTGATCAAACACATGGTTTCCATGTGTTCGAAGACATTCCATTTGCTCCGTTCCATTATTATGAGCCGTCCTCCCCTCAGCAGCCTCCACTGCTGTGAACTACACCCACCTGCCTACAGCATTTCTATACAGAGAGATCATTCTACTGGACAGTGACAACCTTTGACCAGACTACAATATCCTCACAGAGAAAGTACAAAAAGCATAAGTCATTGGTGAAAAGTTTCGGGAGCCCTGCAGGTATAAATAAATACCCTGTGTGGTACCTTAATGAAGACTCTATGCTGAAACACATTGCTGTTTTTAAATGCTATATGCCCAGTATATTAAGGCCTTTTGTAACTTTAATAATTGCCTGAGTGGCTGGACCTTTCTCTCTTTGGTTGGATTTGAGTTTTCTGTTTTTCTGATCAAAAGTAAGTCGCGCTTTATAGTTGATGATGTGATTCTAGTAATATTATACATTTGAATACATTGGGAAAATGTGTAGGCTACAGTATAAAGAAAGGCATCCAGTACAGGTACTTAGCCAGTGTTCCTCCCTGCTTGAGTTCAGGGTTTAGAACTGTGCTCCAACTGGGTTGTTAATGGCTCATTCAGTGATTTGATTGGCATCCTGAACACTTGCTTTTCATATATTAGACCTTTTCGACAAAACCACCTCAGGTCGGTCGAGTGCATGTCTTGAGTCTTTGCTGTTACTGGAGCAATTCAAGTGTTCCTACACAGGTATAGATGCAACTTAATGTATTAAAGTGCTATCTTCGTTTTTCTTGAGATTATGCATATTGTTGACCCTCCTCACTTTGATAATCTGAAGATTAGCTAAATCTACAGACTGTTTAGATCACTGTTCTGTTGAAAGGGGCAATCTGCGGTTGGTACATGCATTGTTTTTACTTCTAAATATATGATATGTACCCATTGATTCTTGAAGAACATAATTTAGAAATGCCTCACGACCTTAATTCAATTTGTGGTGCCCCATCAGAACCCACAATATAAACTTGTTTTAATCCAATGTTTGTAAACAATGTAATTATAACTAAACACTGTGTAGCCTCAAAACATGGTTAAAACTATAATGTTGATATCATGGATGGTCAGTCCTTGCATTAGCTTTGTCTATGAATTTGAGAGTGGTTAGATTTCTCCAGCCCCATCCCTCATCTTTTTACAGATAAAATGTTGGGGATTTAATTGTGTTATTGTTTCAATTGCGAGTTCTGTAACAGCTGTTGGTGGAAGAAGGTGAGGACCAAGGTGCAGCATTTCTAAATTATGTTCATCTTTTTATATTGAACTGAACACTGAATAATAAAACAACAAAGAGAATGAACAAAACCGAAACAATTCTGTCTGGTGCAGACACAAAAACAGAAAACAACTACCCACAAATCATAGTGGGAAAACAGGCTGCCTAAGTATAGTTCTCAATCAGAGACAACGATCGACAGCGGCCTCTGATTGGGAACCATACCAGGCCAAACACAGAAATACAAAACCTAGACTACAAAACATAGAATGCCCACCCCACCTCACGCCCTGACCAAACTAACACAGAGACATAAAAAAGGAACTAAGGTCAGGACGTGATTTTGAGTTCCTTCTCCAAGCAACATTGTCAGCTTTGTGCTCCCTAAGGTATATGACATATCAGGTGAGGATTAATTCACTGAAGAGGTAGATCATTAAAACGTGCATTTAAACTGTAGATTCAAAATTTAATTTCTAATTATTTTATGACCTCGCCTGGTGTAATGTCCCTATAAAAATAATATATTTATTTATAGATAATGGAATATTGACAACAATATATTATATTTATGCCATGGCCTAGGCAGAGAACTCCTGTAAATTTGGAAATATTTGATTGATTTTATGTTTTTATCAACTTTTTATCTTGTTAACTTATCGATTCAACATTGTCATAAGACCGGCAATTCAGTTTGTTTTGTCAAGATAACATAAAGGCTAGATAGCTAGCTTGCTAGCCTCTGGGTTATCTTGACAAAACTAACTGACTTGCCGGTCTTATGACAATGTTTAGCTATTTTTTTTTATTTTTAAAAACTGGAGATGACACAAGCTTGGACATCACACAGAGGCTTGTATTTTTGAGTGGATCTTTCACTCCAAGGTGGACTATCCCAATAATTGATGTGTAGTGAGTCTCTGCCGCCCCACCCCCCACCCCACCTTGCTGGATGTGACCACTGATTTCCCCCTACTCAAGCCTGCTTCAGGGTATCAGAGGAGCTGAGAACAGCATCTTGGAGGACAGTTCTAAGGGAGAGGGAAGGCTTGGAGACGGGTGTACTGTAGACTTGACCTATGTACAGCCCACCGAAGTTGGATGTGACCTGGACGTGCCAGCCTCTGACTGTTGAAGACATGTGCTTTTTTTGTTTTAGCGTCTTTGAGATTATCTGTATAAGGAAAAGTGCTATATAAAATAAATATATATACAGTATATATATATTTTATATAGCACTTTTCCTTATACAGATTTTATATATATTGATAATAATTTGTTTTAGAGTCAGCTATGTTACAGAGAATGGACAAAGACAGCACGGTCGAACAGGGACACAACAGTAACATTGCCTGTGATACATTATCTTACATTCACTTATATCAGTGCCTATTTTTCCTGTATGTATATTGGATGGATATCTGTACTTGTTGATGCTGCTCCTTTCACCTCTAAATTCTTTCAGTGGTACTACGCTGCTTCTATGCATGTCAGGACTACTGCTACTGTATTTGTGAGTGTATGCATGTTCATACTGTGTATGTAGGTATGTATAGGCCTACATTTACTGGTAAGTGTGTGCATGTGCACATGTGTAACCGGCATAGACACATTTTCCACAGTTAGGGTTCTGTGATGCAGTTGCTATGGTAACCATGATAGAAATAGACGGGTATCTGTATGGAAAGGAAATAATTGAACTGTGTTGTTTAGAAATAGAGACAGAAAATAACAGATCGGTGAATGAGTGTGTGCACACTGCAGTACATTAAAAGTGCATCAGCGTGGATGGGGGCCATAGGCCAGGCCATTATGACTAGGAGAGAGTGAGTGGGTCTGTACTGCATTCACTGACTGTGTTTGAGAGGAGATAAGCACTCAGCGACAACACAAATTAAATAGGGAAACGATATTGTTTAGAACCTCTGCTTTGTACATGATAACATGGTTTCCTAATCACAATGTGATAAATCTAATCAGGTAGGCTATTTGATAGCCTAGGCTTTCATTGCTTTGTAAATGTAAATTTCAGTGCATGGTATTCCTTGCAGTAGGGTAATTTAATGAGACATTTCATAAGTCAGGAGTCAGTTGAGAAGGGCTTTATGTTATGTGTTGGGTGTCAGTGTTATTATTATTCGACCATGCAGGTCATTTATGAACATTTGAACATCTTGGCCATGTTCTGTTATAATCTCCACCCGGCACAGCCAGAAGAGGACTGGCCACCCCACATAGCTTGGTTCCTCTCTAGGTTTCTTCCTAGGTTTTGGCCTTTCTAGGGAGTTTTTCCTATCCACTGTGCTTCTACACCTGCATTGCATGCTGTTTGGGGTTTTAGGCTGGGTTTCTGCACAGCACTTTGAGATATCAGCTGATGTACGAAGGGCTATATAAATAAATTTGATTTGATTTGAGTGTGATGTAGCTAAGGTAGGCTACAGTTACTGAATGTCAGACTTTATCCCTAAACATCCGAGATTTTAAAGACCACATCAACCAGTATGCTGTCTGTATCTTTATTAAAGCCATTTTCTTAACACCTTTCAACCACTGTCACGTCTCTTTATGGGTTCCTTTGTAGTGAATTCAGTAATCATGCACTTGGATGAAATAAGAACAAAGAGACTGATTGAAAGACTCAATCCCAGAGCAAAGATAACAAAATACAGTGATTTAAAATATTAATATTTTGCGTTCAGTGTTTATATATAAATATATATATATATATATATATATAAATACAAAAATCATTAAGTAGAAAACATTGGGAAAGGGAGGGCAGATTGAGGGATGTGATGGGAAGAAATTAGAAGAAATGAGGGAGGGGGTGCAGGAATATGAGTGTATGCATTTTCAAGGCGGTCTTTCAGTAGCAAAAAAACAGTAACAGGAAAACGAATAGGTCTACGGATTGATGCATGCTTTTATACGATGTACGTATCATGGAAATAGGCACTTGAGATGTATAATTATTAGTTGTACAGTTAGTACGGTGACACTGGCAATGCGTTTCATTTGAGCTCGAGCTAGGTGGCTTCACCTAAACAGTGTGTGAAAGAGGGAAAGGAGAGGGAACAAGAGGGGAGGGGGTGTATGGACCTCACTGGTTACGGGACCTACAGACACCCCGATTGTGCTCTCATAATTTGTGGAGGTGAGGACAAAAGAAAGGGAAAATTGGAGGAAAGGCCCGGGATTTGATTGTGACGGGGCCCCCGACTCGCCGCCGCTGGTCGGGGTTGTCAAGACGACAAAGAGTGAGGGAAAAGCGGCGGAGCAGTCGACTCAAGACCGGGGTTTCCTGCCAGAGCAGCGGGAGTGTCACAAAACAACCTTTTACTCTTCGAGGGGCCTTAAGCGTTCCCAGGTAACGTATGCATTGAAAGAGTGCTTCTGTCATGTTTTTCTCAGCATTTAGTAAGGGGAAATTACATGTTGGGGGTAAGATTGTCTGCAGCAGCATCCGCTTTATTCAGCGTTATATACATGCTTACCCACCTACCACTGCTGTATATCGAACATCTGCACCTAATCACCCTCTTTTTGTATGCTGCTTGCCTTCCCGTCCTATTATGATTATTGGACAGACCAGGTAGCTAACATTGCTAGTTGGCTAGCTAATTGTGTTCGTTGTGCACAAATCTATTTTTATCAGGATAGCTAACGTAGCTAAATTGCAACGAAATAACTCAAAACAGAATTTGCAATGACGCAAATGGGGTTCTATAGCCTAGCTAGTCCAGCAGCACCCACTAATTGTGATGCATGAAGCTAACGTTAAACGTGCTAGCTAGCTAATATTAGCTACAACTAACGTCAACATGAAACTACTATCTAGATTCTAGTAGCTGCTCGCTAGTTTGGTCTGCAACTATCGTAGCTAACTAAATAAAATACAGGATGTGCTCAAATGGCTAGCTGATATTAAACATTTAGCATCCTATTCAATGTTATTCACTAGCCACAGTTTTTTTTGTAGCTAGCTAGCTACATCATAATATCTAGCTATGTGCCATGGCATTGGTTTAGTAGAGGACGTGGTTCATCAACCTACTTCTGTCCTGGCCTATAACTCTACAGACAACTTGTTTACGGTGCGTGAGGCCAGTGGGTTACGTTTAACACCTGGTGTGACAGCACTGTGGTGTCAATAAAAGCTTCATTGGTCTGTAATCGAATAGGCTGTTTCTTCATAAACTGTCACATATTATACCATAATTGTTTTATTATCACGTCACCATCATCAACATATTAATTACAGTCAGTAAAACGGGGTAATATTGGTCCAAAACTATTCAACCCCAAACAATTAGGCTACTGGATGTAGTAGTAAACTGACATGGAAAACTGACCAAATGTGTAACGATATCACTTGTTTCACTGTAACGATTGGAACCTGCCAATTATCATTCAAATCAAAGATTATTGGTCATGTAAACATATTTACAGGTGCAGAGAAATCCAGCAGTGGAGTAATACATAGCAGTAAATAAAATAAATAAAAAACACAAAATCCAGACAAACACAAAGAAATTCAGAAATATCCGAAGGAGCAATGTCAGAGAATGGAATATAAATACATATACAGTACCAAAAGTTTGGACACCTACTCATTCAAGTTTTTATTTTATTTTTTAAAACTATTTTTTACATTGTAGAATAATAGTGAAGACATCTAAACTATGAAATAACACATGGAATCATGTAGTAACCAAAAAAGTGTTCAACATATCAAAATATATTTTAAATTCTTCAAAGTAGCCAACCTTTGCCATGATGTCAGCTTTGCATACTCTTGGCATTCTCTCAACCAGCTTCACCTGGAATGCTTTCCCAACAGTCTTGTAGGAGTTCACACATGCTGAGCTCTTGTCGGCTGCTTTTCCTTCACTCTGCAGTCCCAACTCATCCCAAACCATCTCAATTGGGTTGAGGTCAGGTGATTGTGGAGGCCTGGTCATCTGATGCAGCACTCCATCACTCTCCTTCTTGGTCAATTAGCCCTTACACAGCCTGGAGGTGTGTATGGTCATTGTCCTGTTGGAAAACAAATGATAGTCCCACTAAGCACAAACCAGATGGGATGGTTACTTGAACTCCGTGAAGCATTTATTTGGGCTGCAATTTCTGAGGCTAGTAACTCTAATGAACTTGTCCTCTGCAGCAGAGGTAACTCTGGGTCTTCCTTTCCTGTGCCGGTCCTTATTAGAGCCAGTTTCATCATAGCGCTTGATGGTTTTTGCGACTGCACTTGAAGAAACTTTCAAAGTTCTTGGCCTTTTTCCTATTGACTGACCTTCAAGTAATGATGGATTGTCGTTTCTCTTTGCTTATTTGAGCTGTTCTTGCCATAATATGGACTTGGTCTTTTACCAAATAGGGCTGTCTTCTGTGTACCACCCCTACCTTGTCACAACACAACTGATTGGCTCAAATGCTTTAAGAAGGAAATCAATTCCACAGACTTTTAACAAGGCACACCTGTTAATTGAAATGCATTCCAGGTGACTGCCTCATGTAGCTGGTTGAGAGAATGTCAGGAGTGTGCAAAGCTGTCATCAAGGCAAAGGGTGGCTACTTTGAAGAATCTTATATAAAATGGATTTGGACTTGTTGAACACTTTTTTGGTTACTACATGATTCCACGTGTTATTTCATAGTTTTGTTGTCTTCAATATTATTCTACAATGTGGAAAATAGTAAAAATGAAGAAAAACCCTTGAATGAGTAGGTGTGTCCAAACCTTTGACTCGTACTGTACATAAACTCAGCAAAAAAAATAGAAACGTGCTCTCACTGTCAGCTCTGTTTATTTTCAGCAAACTTAACATGTGTAAATATTTGTATGAACATAAAATTCAACAACTGAGACATTAACTGAACAAGTTCCACAGATATGTGACTAACAGAAATTGAATAATGTGTCCCTGAACAAAGGGGGTGTCAAAATTATCTGATATGGCCACTAGCTGCATTAAGTACTGCAGTGCATCTCCTCCTCATGGACTGCACCAGATTTGCCAGTTCTTTCTGTGAAATGTTACCCCTCTCTTCCACCAAGGCACTTGGAAGTTCCCAGACATTTCTGGGGGGAATGGTCCTAGCCCTCACCGTCTGATCCAACAGGTCCCAGACGTACTAAATGGGATTGAGATCTGGGCTCTTCGATGGCCATAGCAGAACACTGGCATTCCTGTCTTGCAGGAAATCACTCACGGAACAAGCAGTATGGCTGGTCGCATTGTCATGCTGGAGGGTCATGTCAGAATGAGCCTGCAGGAAGGGTACCACATGAGGGAGGAGGATGTCTTTCCTGTAAAGCATAACGTTGAGATTGCCTGCAATGACAACAAGCTCAGTCTGATGATGCTGTGACACACCACCCCAGACCATGACGGACCCTCCACCTCCAAATCGATCCCGCTTCAGAGTACGCTCATTCCTTCGACGATAAACGCAAATCCGACCATCACCCCGGTGAGACAAAACCGTGACTAGTCAGAGAAGATCACTTTTTGTCAGTCCTGTCTGGTCCAGCGACGGTGGGTTTGTGCCCATAGGCGACGTTGTTGCCGGTGATGTCTGGTGAGGACCTGCCTTACAACAGGCCTACAAGCCCTCAGTCAAGTCTCTCTCAGCCTATTCTGGACAGTCTGAGCACTGATGGAGGGATTGTGCGTTCCTGGTGTAACTCGGGCAGTTTTTGTTGCCATCCTGTACCTGTCCCGCAGGTGTGATGTTCGGCTGTACCGATCCTATGCAGGTGTTAAACGTGATCTGCCACTGCGATGGCGGTCAGCTGTCCGTCCTGTCTCCCTGTAGCGCTATCTTGGGCATCTCACAGTACAGACATTGAATTTATTGCCCTGGCCACATCTGCAATCCTCATACCTCCTTGAGGCATGCCTAAGGCACGTTAACGCAGATGAGCAGGGCCCCTGGGCATCTTTATTTAGGTGTTTTTCAGAGTCCGTAGAAAGGCCTCTTTAGTGTCCTACATTTTCATAACTGTGACCTTAATTACCTACTGTCTGTAAGCTGTTAGTTTCCTAACGACCGTTCCACAGGTGCATGTTCATTAATTGTTTATGGTTCATTGAACAAGGGAACATGGGAAACAATAATTCTGTCCTTCAAACTTTGCTTTCGTCAAAGAATCTTCCATTTGCAGCAATAACAGCCTTGCAGACCTTTAGCATTCTAGTTGTCAAATTGTTGAGATGATCTGACGAGATTTCACTCCATGCTTCCTGATGCACCTCCCACAAATTAGATTGGCTTGATGGGCACTTCTTACATACCATACGGTCAAGCTGCTCCCACAACAGCTCAATAAGGTTGAGATCTGGAGACTGTGCTGGCCACTCCATTATAGACCGAATACCAGCTGACTGCTTCTTCCCTAAATAGTTATTTCATAGTTTGGAGCTGTGCTTTGGGTCATTGTCCTGTTGTAGGAGGAAATTGGCTCCAATTAAGTGCTATCTGCAGGGTATGGCGTGGTGTTGCAAAATGGAGTGATAGCCTTCCTTCTTCCAGATTCCTTTTACCCTGTACAAATCTCCCACTTTACCACCACCAAAGCACCTCCAGACCATTACATTGCCTCCACCATGCTTAACAGATGGCGTCAAGCACTCCTCCAGCATCTTTTTATTTTTTCTGTGTCTCACGAATGTTCTTCTTTGTGATCTGAGCAACATTTGTCTGTCCATAACACTTTTTTCCAATCTTCCTCTGTCCAGTGTCTGTGTTCTTTTGCCCATCTTAATCTTTTATTTTTATTGGCCAGTGTGAGATAGGGCTATTTCTTTGCAACTCTGCCTAGAAGGCCAGCATCCCGGAGTCGCCTCTTCACTGTTGACGTTGAGACTGGTGTTTTTGCTGTTCTGTGAAGGGAGTAGTACACAGCGTTGTACGAGATCTTCAATGTCTTGTTAATTTCTCACATGGAATAGACTTCATTTCTCAGAACAAGAATAGTTTCAGAAGAAAGTTCTTTGTTTCTGGCCATTTTGAGCCTGTAATCGATCCTACAAATGCTGATGCTCCAGATGCTGAACTAGTCTAAAGAAGGCTAGTTTTATTGCTTCTTTAATCAGAACAACAGTTTTCAGCTGAGCTAACATAATTGTAAAGGGTTTTCTAATGATCAATTAGCCTTTTAAAATGCTAAACTTTGATTAGCTAACACAATGTGCCATTGAAACACAGGAGTGATGGTAGCTGATAATGGGCCTCTGTACGCCTTTGTAGATATTCCATTAAAAAATTTGAAGTTGGAACATTATATACACCGTAGCCAAATACATTTAAACTCAGTTTTTCATAATTCCTGACATTTAATCCTAGTAAAAATTCCCTGTCTTAGGTCAGTTAGGATCATCACTTTATTTTAAGAATGTGAAATGTCAGAATAATAGTAGAGAGTGTGATTTTATTTCAGCTTGTATTTCTTTCATCACATTCGCAGTGGGTCAGAAGTTTACATACACTCAATTAGTATTTGGTAGCATTGCCTTTAAATTGTTTAACTTGGGTCAAATGTTCCAGGTAGCCTTCCACAAGCTTCCCACAATAAGTTGGGTGAATTTTGGCCCGTTCCTCCTGACAGAGCTGGTGTAACCGAGTCAGGTTTGTAGGCCTCCTTGCTCGCACACGCTTTTTCAGTTCTGCCCACACATTTTCTATAGGATTGAGGTCAGGGCTTTATGATGGCCACTCCAATACCTTGACTTTGTTGTCCTTAAGCCATTTTGCCACAACTTTGGAAGTATGCTTGGGGTCATTGTTCATTTGGAAGACCCATTTGCAACCAACTTTATCTTCCTGGCTGATGTCTTGAGATGTTGCTTCAATATATCCACATAACTTTCTTTCCTCATGATGCCATCTATTTTGTGAAGTGCACCAGTCCCTCCTGCATCAAAGCACACCCACAACATGATGCTGCCACCCCCGTGCTTCACGGTTAGGATGGTGTTCTTCGGCTTGCAAGCCTCCCCCTTTTTCCTCCAAACATAATGATGGTCATTATGGCAAACATTTATATTTTTGTTTCATCAGACCAGAGAACATTTCTCTAAAAGGACCATCTTTGTCCCCATGTGCAGTTTCAAACTGTAGTCTGGCATTTTTATGGTGGTTTTGGAGCAGTAGCTGCTTCCTTGCTGAGCGACCATTCAGGTAATGTCGATATAGGACTCGTTTTACTGTGGCTATAGATAAGGTGTGTACAGCAGTAGTTATAAGATGAGCCATGACTAGAATACAGTATATACAGATCCTTCAGGAAGTATTCATACCCCTTGATTTATTTCACATTTAGTTGTTACAGCCATCTACACACACTAATCTATAATGACAAAGTGAAAACATTTTTTAGAATTTGTTTCAAATGTATTGAAAATTAAATACATTATTTCCATGACATACATAAAACATTTGACCTCTGTCATTGCCAACAAAGGGTATATAACAAAGTATTGAGAAACCTTTGTTATTGACCAAATACTTATTTTCCACCATAATTTGCAAATAAATTCATTAAAAATCCTACGATGTGATTTTCTGGATTTTTTTCCCTCATTTTGTCTGTCATAGTAGAAGTGTACCTATGATGAAATTTACAGGCCTCTCTCATATTTTTAAGTGGGAGAACTTACACAATTGGTGGCTGACAATACTTTTTTGCCCCACTGTAAGTATTCACAACCCTGAATCAATACATGTTAGAACCACCTTTGGCAGCGATTACAGCTGTGACTCTTTCTATGTACGTCTCTAAGAGCTTTGCACACCTGGATCGTATAATATTTGCACACTATTCTTCAAAAAATTATTAAATCTCTGTCAAGTTGGTTGTTGATCATTGCTAGACAACCATTTACCAGTCTTGCCATAGATTTTCAAGTCAAAAATGTGACTTGGCCACTCAGGAACATTCAATAATGTGTTGGTAAGCAACTCCAGTGTATATAAGCGCCTTGTGTTTTCGGTTATTGTCCTGCTAAAAGGTGAATCTGTCTCCCAGTGTCTGTTGGAAAGCAGACTGAACCAGGTTTTCTTCTAGGATTTTACCTGTACGTAGCTCTATTCTGTTTATTTTTAAACCCCCAACAAACTGCCTAGTCCTTGCCAATGACAAGCATACCCACAACATGATGCAGCCACCACTATGCTTGAAAATATGAAGAGTGGTACTCAGTAATTGTTGTTTTAGATTTACCCTGAACATAATTTTGTATTCAGGAAGTACATTTCTTTGCCACTTTTTTTGCTGTTTTACTTTAGTGCCTTACTGCAAGTGGGATGCATGTCTTGGAATATTTGTATTCTTTGCGAGGCATTAGAAAACCTCAGTCTTTGTGGTTAAATCTGTATTTGAAATGTGCTGCTAGACTGAGGGACCTTACAATTATCTGTATGTGTGGGGTACAGAGATGAGGTAGGCATAAAAAAAATAATGTTAAACACTATTATTGCACATAGTGAGTCCATGCAACTCATAATGTGACTTGTTAAGCAAACGTTTACTGCAGAACTTAATTATGCTTGCCATAACGAAGGGGTTGAATAGTTATTGAATCAAGACATTACAGCTTTTCATTTTTAATACATTTGTAAAAAATCTCTACAAACAAAATTGCACTTTCACATTATGGGTAATTGTATGTAGATCAGTAACACATCTAAATTGGATCCATTTTAAATTCAGTCTGTAACACAACAAAATGTGGAACAAGTCAAAGGGTGTGAATACTTTCTGAAGGCACTGTACATATAACGTGCGTAAAACAGTATGTTAACATTATTAAAATCAAATCACATTTTATTTGTCACATACACATGGTTAGCAGATGTTAATGCGAGTGTAGCGAAATGCTTGTGCATCTAGTTCTGACAATGCAGTAATAACCAACAAGTAATCTCGCTAACAATTCCAAAACTACTACCTTATAGACACAAGTGTAAGGGGATAAGAATATGTACATAAAGATATATGAGTGAGTGATGGTACAGAGCGGCATAGGCAAGATACAGTAGATGGTATTGAGTGCAGTATATACAGTGCCTTGCGAAAGTATTCGGCCCCCTTGAACTTTGCGACCTTTTGCCACATTTCAGGCTTCAAACATAAGGATATAAAACTGTATTTTTTTGTGAAGAATCAACAATAAGTGGGACACAATCATGAAGTGTAACGGCATTTATTGGATATTTCAAACTTTTTTAACAAATCAAAAACTGAAAAATTGGGCGTGCAAAATTATTCAGCCCCCTTAAGTTAATACTTTGTAGTGTCACCTTTTGCTGTGATTACAGCTGTAAGTCGCTTGGGGTATGTCTCTATCAGTTTTGCACATCGAGAGACTGAATTTTTTCCCCATTCCTCCTTGCAAAACAGCTCGAGCTCAGTGAGGTTGGATGGAGAGCATTTGTGAACAGCAGTTTTCAGTTCTTTCCACAGATTCTCGATTGGATTCAGGTCTGGACTTTGACTTGGCCTTTCTAACACCTGGATATGTTTATTTTTGAACCATTCCATTGTAGATTTTGCTTTATGTTTTGGATCATTGGCTTGTTGGAAGACAAATCTCCATCCCAGTCTCAGGTCTTTTGCAGACTCCATCAGGTTTTCTTCCAGAATGGTCCTGTATTTGGCTCCATCCATCTTCCCATCAATTTTAACCATCCTTCCCTGTCCCTGCTGAAGAAAAGCAGGCCCAAACCATGATGCTGCCACCACCATGTTTGACAGTGGGGATGGTATGTTCAGGGTGATGAGCTGTGTTGCTTTTACGCCAAACTTAACGTTTTGCATTGTTGTCAAAAAGTTCAATTTTGGTTTCATCTGACCAGAGCACCTTCTTCCACATGTTTGGTGTGTCTCCCAGGTGGCTTGTGGCAAACTTTAAACAACACTTTTTATGGATATCTTTAAGAAATGTCTTTCTTCTTGCTACTCTTCCATAAAGGCCAGATTTGTGCAATATACGACTGATTGTTGTCCTATGGACAGAGTCTCCCACCTCAGCTGTAGATCTCTGCAGTTCATCCAGAGTGATCATTGGCCTCTTGGCTGCATCTCTGATCAGTCTTCTCCTTGTATGAGCTGAAAGTTTAGAGGGACGGCCAGGTCTTGATAGATTTGCAGTGGTCTGATACTCCTTCCATTTCAATATTATCGCTTGCACAGTGCTCCTTGGGAAGTTTAAAGCTTGGGAAATCTTTTTGTATCCAAATCCGGCTTTAAACTTCTTCACAACAGTATCTCGGACCTGCCTGGCGTGTTCCTTGTTCTTCATGATGCTCTCTGCGCTTTTAACGGACCTCTGAGACTCACAGTGCAGGTGCATTTATACGGATACTTGATTACACACAGGTGGATTGTATTTATCATCATTAGTCATTTAGGTCAACATTGGATCATTCAGAGATCCTCACTGAACTTCTGGAGAGAGTTTGCTGCACTGAAAGTAAAGGGGCTGAATAATTTTGCACGCCCATTTTTTCAGTTTTTGATTTGTTAAAAAAGTTTGAAATATCCAATAAATGTCGTTCCACTTCATGATTGTGTCCCACTTGTTGTTGATTCTTCACATAAAAATACAGTTTTATATCTTTATGTTTGAAGCCTGAAATGTGGCAAAAGGTCGCAAAGTTCAAGGGGGCCGAATACTTTCGCAAGGCACTGTACATATGAGATGAGTATGTAAACAAAGTGGCATAGTTAAATTGGCTAGTGATACATGTGTTACATAGATGCAGTAGATGATATAGAGTACAGTATATACATATGAGATTAATTATATTAGGTAGCATTGTTTAAAGTGGCTGATATATTTTACATAATTTCCCATCAATTCCCATTATTAAAGTGGCTGGAGTTGAGTCAGTGTGTTGGCAGCAGCCACTCAATGTTAGTGGTGGCTGTTTAACAGTCTGATGGCCTTGAGATAGAAGCTGTTTTTCAGTCTCTCGGTCCCAGCTTTGATGCACCTGTACTGACCTCGCCTTCTGGATGATAGCGGGGTGAACAGGCAGTGGCTCGGGTGGTTGTTGTCCTTGATGATCTTAATGGCCTTCCTGTGACATCGGGTGGTGTAGGTGTCCTGGAGGGCAGGTAGTTTGCCCCCGGTGATGCGTTGTGCAGAACTCACTACCCTCTGGAGAGCCTTACGGTTGTGGACGGAGCAGTTGCCGTACCAGGCGGTGACCAGTGTTCAATGACTGTACATAGGGCAGCAGTCTCTAAGTTGCATGGTAGAGTACCGGGCCTTGGCTATACAAATTACACGTTTACAAAAGACTGCAGAAGTTGGCTGCAAGCAATTGGTCAATTAAGCACTTTACAGTGTATTTAAAACAGACAATAGACGTGTCACATGGGGTCCTCATGAATGATGACCCCATCAAAGTGGCGTCACCGCATAATTCGAGTCCCTGTTGATTGAATGCCTTAGAAAGCTGTTAAATACATTTACGTTGAGCTATACCTCACCTGTTTTATTCATTTAGTGATGTGATAAGAAATCACGTGGCTGGTTTACCACAGCTTTATAAGATGATTTGTAATCATGTACAATCCATGTAGGCCTACATGGATTCATTGTGATCTTGACATTATTGTGCCACTGTTTTGACTTCATGCTGCTAGGCCTCTGGGTAAATCCATTTGAATTCAATCACTTTTTGACAGCACCCCTTTTGATTTGAACGAAACCTTTCATACATATTTGCCCATTGTAGAACTGCTCAGAAAGTGACTTTTTAAACCTGAATGCCAAAACATTCAAGAGATAAATGTGGTCAAAGGTAAATCAAGGTTAAATAAAATGTGATTAAATGTGGTCAAGGTTGACCTATTTTGCTTTCACTGGAAACGATAAACGTTTGATATTTAAAGGCTTACAAACAGGGTTGACAAACTGTTTTATAATTGATTGATTTATCTAATTATCATCTGAGGTTTTGGTGTTGTGCCCACCATCTGTTAGGACACAACATGTTCTTGAATACATTGTGAGTGTTATGTTTTGACTGATACATGTATAAATAAACATACATTTATACTTTCAAATGGTCCAACGAACATGGTTGGAGGTCCACACATTAGAGAATGTTGACTTGAAGGGGAATTCAGTTGGTTTAAATAACACTGTCAACCCTCCATAGGAAACCTACTGTTATAGAATAGACTTGACTAGTTGGGTGGTCATTTGACGGTGGGTCCACCCATTTGACGGTGGGTGGACCAGCGGCCATCTTTGTGGTAGTAATTAGAAGTACAAATTTCAATTTCAACGGTGTACCAGTTAAATTGCAGTGGTCTGAAGGGATAAGTCATTCTATGAGTTACATTTCCTGCATGCTGTGTCTCAACCGATGGCGGGTACAACACACAAACTTCAGATAATGTAAAGTAGGGTCTGCGCAACAACAAATAATCATTCATTTCTGGGGGTTTTTTCTCCAAGAAATTATCCAATAGTTTGACAACCCTGTTTGTAAGCTTTTAAAATGATATCAAACTCAATCGTTTATTATTTCCAGTGATGAAGACAATGATGTCTCATAGGGCTGGGACGATACCAGTATCACAATATTGCAGAACGAGGGCTGTTTTCCTAAATAAGTTAAATCCACTTTTCTTTTCTTTTTTCCCCTTGCCGCAATACTAACAGCGTGTTAGTATCGCGATACTGGTATCGTCCCTAACCTAATGTCTCTTGGTGTGGTGGGGTATGGAAAATGGGTCAACTTTGAGCATCTCTGTCTCCTGAATGTTTTAGCATTCAGGTCCAAAAAGTCACTTTATGACCACTTCTTCCATGGACAAACATGTCTGGAAAGTTTTTAGTTTAAATTCAAAGGGATGCGGCCAAAACATTATTGATTTACCTTCTACTCTAGTGCCTTTCATTTTTGTGCAATTCCGTGGATGTTTGAGTTACATGCGTTATCAAGAATTGAACATACACAACAGCTGCAGTTGACACACACAATACAAATACGGTATATTGTCGCCGTTGACGCCTGGACAAATGTTGCCCCTCAAAATCATATAGTTGTGGTTTTGCACATTTTAGTTTGATACCACTTTACAACACGTGCCCTAATACCTGTGTATTTATTTACATGGTAGTTACATGGGCAGGTGGGCCTATAGTGTAATTACACTATGAAGTTGGACACGTTGACACCTGATTCATTGTATTGCAGATTGTATGTGACTATTTGTACAGTAAGACCTACAGTTAGTACCATACTAAAATAGACCATGTGGTATATGTTAAGGAACACTGTGAGAAAGAGTAAGGGGTTATGCAATGGTTAACAACAAACACACTGTACTTACTTTGTCTACATAAACACACATAATCTTTGGATGTAATAGCCTATGTACAGTATAGGCTATGTGGTCGTTGTGGCACACAGACAGTTCTTTTAGTTTATTTTTCTGTTCTTTCAGATTTACACAGGTCTCCTGTAAACAACTGAAGAGAGATGGACTCACATGGATGGAAATACTGGAGAGAAACTGCAAAAGAAAAACAAGAAGATGCTGATTAAATGGAAACCTTACTTTTGGACATTGGTATGGGAGACGGTCAATTTGAGTAATGATTGAAAGAAAATTAAAATAAGGTAAGACAGAACAATGTTGGAGATATAGAAGAGCACCAAGATAAACACTGGTGAAGAAGAACTGGGGACCAAAGACTTTTCTACAATCCAACTACATGTGTCAAAAAAATCTAAGGGAAGGAGATAAAAAATGAGAATTTCAAAAAGTATTAATCTCAACAAGAACACACAAATATCAGTGGATTTGTTTTCCTTTTGGTTTGAGACATTTATTGGGTGAAAGTATTGGTTAGCATTTTTAAGGCTGTTTCTACACAGGTGCGAGCCAAATACATGCAAACCTACATGAGGGAAGCATTATTGTTTCGCATAGGCTACTCCTGCCAGAACTGAATCATTTCTGCAATGGCAGTCCAGCAGTCTAAAAGGCAGTGACTCAGTTACTCATGAAAAGTTTTTGCACATGGGACACCATTGAATCCCACTGCAATTTTATCTTACCTCGAGGCCTATTATTTAAAGTGCTGTTGTCTCTCTTGCACTTGATATTTTCACATTTAGTGCCAAACTGCAACATCTGCATCATATCCTTTTAACATTGAAATCGCTACTACATTTAGTACAAAAAAAAAACAGATATTTAGTTGTAATTTGAACTCCGCTCTCCAACTATTACAACTATAATGGAGTTACTCTACAACATCAGATTTCAGAAGTTCTTTAGTTGCATCTAATTGAAAATTACTGGTCATTTTCTGCTCAAGCCTAAGTATTTGCTTCATTTTCAATTGCTGCTACAAGTGTGATAAAACATTTGTGATAAAGTCACTTGCTTCAACTCTGCTGGACTTTGTTGGACTCTCCACAATCCTTTAACTGCAAGCCTACGAAGTCAACTGACACAGTAACTGCCATTACAGAACAAAAAACATTCCCTCAAACAATTCATAAAAATCCATCAAAACATGCAGAATTTCCCCAACAATCCAGCACCTCCAGCTCTTCCTCCTGGATTTACTAGTAGGGGTGGAGGTGGCTCCTCTTACCCACCACCGTCAACAGATCCCCAGATATCCCCAAGAATGACCGATGACTACACTGGGATGCAACAGCAAACCCCTCCAAACCCTCAAAGTCACAGTCGACACCTACTCCATCGAGGGCACCACCACCCTAGTCAGGCTGGCCATATGCTTGCTTATGATGCAAGAAACAGAGCTGGGGAATCTTCACACGGTAATATTCACAGTGGCAGTAGTAGCAACCCTTACCAAAAGGAAACAATGGATTATTATTTTGCAATGGGTGGAAAGGACAGACATAGAAGAGGAGGTATGGCATATGGGTCAGGTTTTGGGTACTCCAATATGGATGGACATATACCTCAGCAGTACAGACAAGCTGGAACGAGCTCCTCCGGGATGATGTCTCCCTATCCTTTGGACTATGGTTCGACGGCCGGCTCAGGTGGTAGTAGCAGTGGCAGCAGTGGTGCTGGAGCATTTTCCCCCTCCCATCAGTACAAAATGGGTCAGAACCCTGCAATGCAGCCAGCATCGGGGCCTCAGATGCAGCACCGCCAACATGGACAGAATTACCCCGCCCATCAAGCTCTGCAACATGGGCAGCAGCATAGGACTTATCCCATCTCTGGACACAGAATGCCTCCACAGTTCTCACACTACTCCCCACAGGGTAGTGCATCCACAGGGTCATCAGGAATGTACAGCTCCCCACCACAGAGATATCATGATGGGGCCAGCAGTGGTGGTGGATTTGAACCTAAAGTCAACAACTCTCCTAATATGAACTCTAATTCAAACTCAATTTCAAGTCCAGCTACAACAAACGATGTTGGATCACTGGAGAATGTTGCAAAGAGTTACCACTCTTCAAGTTACCCCTCATACTCCCCACAAACCCATCCACTCCACAAACAAGCCACCCTCCAGCACCGCAATTCTCAGCACAATTTAGGAATAGGTTATGACAACTCTCTCAAAATGCAGCATCATGCCCCTCCACCAGGTCCTGTATATTCTAAACATCACCAATCCACCAATCCCGGAATGCCTCAACAACCGTGTCAAGAAATAGCCAAATCGCCAATGCATTCTCAACCCCAACAGGGCCAGATTAACCAAAACTTCAGCCCTATATCTAACCCCTCTCCAGCTGCCTCTGCAGTGCAGTCTCCCAGTTGTAGCTCCTCACCTTCCCCGTTGATGGGTGTCTCAGAAGTTCATGGGAACCCTTTATGTCCCCCACATGTTCCATCACATCCTCCTCCCCCAAATCCTCGTAGTTGCCGTGGTCGGTTATTGCAGACGATGCCTCAGTTGAGTCCCACACCCAACTCCAACAGCAGCATCAGTAGTTGTGGCAGCAGTGGCAGTAACAAAGCTACTGGTCTGAATACAAGCGCTGGAGGTGGTCACTTAGTCTCAAACCGAAGCAGAATGGCTGCAGGTACAGGAAAAGGATCACATGAAGAAGGGTCATCCTCGTCTGTCTATTCATCTTCTCCTCTTGACAAACTCATGCAAGATCCTGGCTTGAACAGTCTAAATGCTTTGACATCACAGGTAGCGAATTTACCCAATACAGTGCAACATATGCTTCTCACTGACACATTAATGTCACATAGAAGGGGGAAAGATGGACAAAGTCAAATGCTGCAGGCATTACAAGCCATTCCTTCTACTCAACCAAGGAGTCGAAGTGTCAGTGCTGCCTCAAGCAGTGGGATTGGTGGTGGTGAAGGTGCTATCTCGGAGGCTGGAGGTGATGAAGATTCCTTTCTGGTGTCCGAAAGAGTATCATCAAGGGCCAAAGAGGAACGCGATGAGCAGATTTCTGAGGGGGAAAAATCTAGAATGCGGCAGATGAGTGGCACAAGCAGTGGATCAGAACCAACTGGCTACTATCCTCCTCCATCTCAGAGTCAGATATCAATGGGTTCAAGTAAAAACCAATCCCATACTGGAAAGAGTGATCAGGGTTCACAAGGGAAGAGGATGTTAAAGGAAACTTCTACAAAACAATCTCTGAATCCATCAGATGTTTCTGAAAGAAAGACAACTGAAACCCGGACACCTTCATTGTCATCTCCCTCCTCTGCTCCTCAATCTGCTGAGCCTGGTCCAAGTGTACATTCTCGCCCTCCTGTTTCCTCTACTCCCTCATGCCCCATTCCCTTTCCTGCTCCTCAGTTCCACCCAAACTGTGCCACTGATGTTAATACTAAAAATGGGCTTAGGAAAACAAGGGAAATTAAATATGAAGGAATTAAAGATGAAAGTGGAGGGATGGTTGAAAAAAATGAAAAAGGCACCCATGGAGAGCAGACTCGAGAGGGACACATGCGACAAGATGGGCAGGACAAAGAAAATAAATTGGATCGATCTTCCTTGCGTAACAAAAAAAGTGATGAGAAGGATGGAAAACGATGTAAGACACGAGATTTGGACAACTCCAATCAAGATCAAAATATTGAGGAAGAGCCAAATGCTGGTGGAGTGGGTGTTATTGTGTCAACCCGTTGTGAGGTAAATCATCCAGAAAAAGCTACATGTGCACAAGACAACTGCATAGAGGAGAAACATTCAGACAGCTTCTTTAGAGAGTCTAGTCGTCATAATGGGGAGGAAGGAATGGATTTGAGTGTATATTCCTCTCATCATGAAGTTCCCCAGAAATCTAACTTTGGGCGGTCTGTCCCTCAAAATCATCCCTTCTCAGGTCCTCAAAAATATGGTTTTCAAGAGTCACCACATGGTGCTGCCATGGGTTTGAAGAACAGGGGGAGACCTAGTCCAGGGAGTGTAACTGGATCAAATTCAAGGTATCAAGGCTTCCATCAGCCAAAGCCCAGTTATGGGCCTGAACACACCAAGGATGTCGCGGGTACTACAGTTGAGGGATCAGTGAGGAGAAGAGAAGGATCAGGAGCAAGAGGACATGATGATAATTCTCAACTCCAGCATCCATTTCCAAGCCTCTTGCAGGAGGTTCTACAGGGTTATCACTTAGACCGGCGCTATGGGCGATCTGAACAGGCACTAACTGCCCATATCCAGGCTCAAAATATGACTCGGCAACAGTACCAAACCAGGCATCCTTATGGCATGGCTGAAAGTATGAGAACCCAAACTGGAGTTGGAGAGGTTACTTCCCACCACTCCCGAATGACAAGCCCTGGAAAGCCTCTTCAACTAAATCAGCGCCAGGGGCCTGGATCTGATTTTGTACCAGAATCACCTCAATCCTCCTTGAGGTCTGAAGGAGTAGATACTAAGGGATCTCACAGTGCTTCTTCAGAGAGAAATAAAATGGCAACACCGCAGCGTCACCTGAGCCATATGCCACAGTCTACAGAGTTCTTGTCTGGACCTCCACCAAAACACATCAATTTAGCCGACTACTCGTTACCTCACAGGAAACCCCCTTCAGGTCTGCCCAGCTCATCATCAGCAGTACAGGAACTCCTATTGCAGGAAACAGAGCCGCTAGCGAGCAGTGTTGGAACCATAGGTCAAATTGAGTCTCAAATGTTGACGTCCTCCCTTTTACCTCCATCTAAAGAGCGCCGCTCTGTCATATGTGATGTTTGTCCCAATCGCCGCTGTACACCAGAAAGGGATGGGAAACGTGAAAGAGAGCGGGGAAAAAGTCCAATTGGTGCCTCTGTGATCCAACTGCCATCAACAAATGATCTAGGGAACAGTAAGGAGTTAGGAGATGAAAAAGAGGTTGGAGTGAAGGTAGCATCAAAGGAGACTGCAGAGGCTGTCCATCATAGTGGTCTTACACCCAAGGAAACTGATGTTGAGCATCATAACAAGGCTTTACACCCATCTGTGGTTATGAATGCAGAGCCTCTTAGAAGAGGTAAGATTGATTTGACCACCACCATGCCCTCTCAACATCTGCAGCAAACCTCTCACTATCCCTCTACCATCAACCCTCTGTCTCCACCATCAAGACATCAGTCATACCCACATGGTGTAGATTTATCTACAGGACATGCCAGTGGCTTTCCTGGTTCCAGGTTTGGTGATGCAAGAGAGGGCAATATGATGCCACGTAACCCCCATTTTCACAATCCCTACCACTCGCCCCAAGTTCAATTACAAAACCCACAATCCGCAAACAAATTACAAATGTATACTCACCTCCATGCTCATGACTTGGATGACAGACTTAATTGGGTAGCTACCATTAATAGACCCACCAAGGATATGATGCAGTCCAGTACTTCTCCAGGTAGACATAAACTCAGTCATTCAGAGCAGAGACAAAGAATGCAGTCTCCAACTGACATTTTGCACAATCGCCAAACGTTCGCTAAACAGCAAGTTCCTCATCAGAACACTTACTATGACATGAAAATGTGGGAGTCAACACACTCTGGTAGAGAGAGTGTGGGGATGTTGGAGGGGGATCCTTACCAGAGAAGTCAACAGCCACCTCCTGCTGCTCCTCTTGGGTCTGTTGCCCACCAATTGGTTCCAACAGCTCCACCAGTCTCCAACATTCTTGAATCACCTGTCTCCCAAGTGGTTACAGAAGAAATCTTTAAATCACTCCATCCAACACCTACACCTAATTCCATGAAAACAGTTGGTCCCAGTATTGGTGGCAATGTCAATTCCATGATGCCACAGAGCCATCGACCAAATAAAACTGGGGGTTCTGGGGACACTAATCCATTAATGTTGAGGAGGAGAGTTCGATCTTTCATTTCCCCTATCCCTGCCAAGAGGCAGCATCAGGATGTATCACAGCAAAGAAGTGCCCCTAGTTCATATCACTCACCTTTGGCCTACTCTGAATCCAGCCTCCAAAATGACGATGACTCATCCAGTTCAGATATAACTACACTTGGTTCGCCTAATACTCCTTGTCCCACACCTGGACAAAGCACTTATTCACAATCCTCCTCACCTGTTCAGGGTAAAAAGAGTCTGCCTCCAAGAAAAGGGAGAGGTTTGAAACTGGAGGCTATTGTTCAGAAAATTACACCAAATGTGAAGAAATCTACTAACAGCGGCCATACCGATGTTGACTCAAATGATTTTGCTGGATTTTCTCACACTGAAATGTCACAGTTTACTGACACACAGGACGAAGAGGAATGTTTGCCTTATCTCGATGAAAGTCTCTCATTAAGTGACATTATGCCCTACACAGGGGTTGATGAGACTGGACCGTTACCTCCCACCGCATACCCCTGTGATCCTCACCAGACATCACACGTTCTTAAACGCGGCACCACAGGAACTGTTACAAGACCTTTGCAGCCAGACTTTGACTTTGGGTTAGGGACTGCAGCATCTAGTACTGGTGATAGAGATAAAGAGATGCCCGCTGACTTCACCTTGTTAGGGCCCTTACCCCCACCTCCACCACTACCTTGTCCAGTACAGGGCTCCCCCCCACCTTCTTCATCTGCCTTGTCTGATATTCAACATTTCACTAATACTTACCAGCAACTTGAGACTCGAAGAGGTGAACAATCTGCTGCTAACCTTCTGAGACAAAAACTTGAAGAAACTGGGATTGCATTTGATGATTACAGTAGCAGTGACTATTATGGAACCACCCCACCACACCACAGTCAGGCTCAAGGGCACTTACTAAGACAGCCACATCAAACTTCTCCAAGGTCATCTTTGGCAATGACCGGGTCACCACAAGATTCCAAACAATCAGACAATTCTGTACCCAAAGGCTATTTCCCATCAGGCAAGAAGAAGGGAAGGCCTGTTGGAAGTGTGAATAAGCAAAAACGTGCTCAAGCCTCCCAGGCCCAGGCACAGAATGTGAGCCCAAGTGCTCTGTCTGGCCCACCCATTCAATCTCCTGCAACTGTTAGTCCACAGGTAGCCCCAAGCCCTAGCACTACAGCCTCTGCCCCATCAGTCATTCCTCCGACTGATCAGAAAATGACTCCTCCTGAGTTTCCACCAGTCTTGACCCAAGCAGTAAAAGTGGATGCTGAAAGTGAGGACACTCAGCCAGAGACTGAGGTGAAATCAGTCTGCCAGAAACAAGGGGGGGTGAAAGACGAGAGTGAGGTAGTGGGATCAAGAGGCAGGCAGAGGAGGAGAAGAAGAGGAGTAGCAGCAGCGGCCGCCAAAGATGACCTGGAAGCGGCTACAAGAGCAGGGGGACATTTTGATAACAGCAGAGTTTTTCCTGATAATAGCAAGTGTGCCTTTGCGCCATACATACATGTGGAGAGGAAAGTAGCTGAGATAGGAGCCGTGTGCACAATTGTGAATGGTGAAGAGGAAAAGATGAAGGGAGAGCATGGAGCAGTTGGAGGGAAAGCAAGCAGTAGTGGTATTGAAGCTCTTTTGACCTCAGCTCTTTTGTCTCAACTGCCTAGGAGAGATGGAGAAATTGAGAGGGTCAAAGAGAAGAGGGAACTGGAGGATGTAGACTCTGCCCTCCAGGCAGGAAAGGCTCTACCTTCATCTGAGTACCTTCTACCAGGCCCTGTGATTACTGAATCTATTCATTCTGGCCGTCTTCTCTGCTGCCTGTGCCAGAAATGGGCCAATTACAAAAACCTTGGGGATCTCTATGGACCTTACTACCCTCCTGAATATGCTACAAGGCTTCCCAAGAATCAACCCCAGATTCGACAGAGTCTTGTAACTACTGGGATGAGTAGAAATGTGCAAAATCTCGACACCATTTCAAATGTGTTGACCACCCAGGGCCGTGAACTGCAAGATGTGCCAACTATCAAGTCCTCAACTTATAGTGATTACATGTTCAATCAAGAGACAAATACAACTTCCCCTGCCACTGCTGTTGGCACTGCCTCTCCAGCAGGTGGAGGGGAGATGCTTTATCTGGCCAGCAAACTTGCTAAAACCACCACCAACAAGACAACAGTTCTTAAGTGGGACATGCCTCCAGAGTTAAAACCAATTACTGAGCTAAGGAAACAACCTGAACTTCAGAATGAGCCCACTTACAGTCAGCAAAACCAACCATGCCAGCAACAGCAGACAGAAGACACTCAACAAAGGCCACAACACAGAAAGCTGACGTCGCACCCGAGATTTAAAAGGAGACAGAAATCCAGTGAGAATTCCCCAAGAATGGTGCCATCCAACAGCAAAGCCTCATTGCCATTTCAGCCCCCTCCCCCAACCTTAGACTCCCTTGGGCCTTTGGCACAGCTGGCCCAACTTCCTCAGATGCCTATAGACCCAGAGGAGCTGTGGGTGCATGAGGCATGCATGGTCTGGACCAGTGGGGTTTACCTGGTCAATGGAAGACTGTATGGCCTACAGGAGGCACGAGATGGTGCCAGAGACACAGTGAGTAATCTTTTTTGTTGATGTCTATACAGTATACAATGTAATGATATTGGTTACTATATATAGATATTTTTTTCAGCTCAATATACCTAAAGCAGTTCTCAGCTCAATATACCTAAAGCAGTTCTCAGAAGTCCACAGTTTTAAATTGAACTTCTTAGGGCAACAGCCAGTGAAAGTGCAGAGCACCGAATTCATGCAACAGAAATCTCATAATTAAAATTCCTCAAACATACATGTATCTTACACCATTTTTTATTTATTTTTATTACCCCGTTTTCTCCTGAATTTTGTGGCATCCAATTGTTTAGTAGCTACTATCTTGTCTCATCGCTACAACTCCCGTACGGGCTCAGGAGAGACAAAGGTTGAATGAAAGTCATGCGTCCTCCGATACACAACCCAACTGCTTCTTAACACAGCGCACATCCAACCCGGAAGCCAGCCGCACCAATGTGTCGGAGGAAACACTGTGCACCTAGCAACCTTGGTTAGCGCGCACTTCGCCCGGGCCTGCCACAGGAGTCGCTGGTGCGTGATGAGACAAGGATATCCCTACCGGCCAACCCCTCCCTAACCCGGGCAACGCTAGGCAAATTGTGAGTCGCCCCACGGACCTCCCGGTCGCGGCCGGTTACGACAGAGCCTGGGCGGCGCGAACTTAACCACTGCGCCACCCGGGAGGCCCCCTTATACCATTTTAAAGGTAATCATGTTGTTAATCCCACCAAAGTGTCCGATTTCAAATAGGCTTTACAGCGAAAGCACCACAAACGATTATGTTCGGTCAGAGCCAAGCCACAGAAAAACACAGCCATTTTTTCAGCCAAAGAGAGGAGTCACAAAAAACACAAATAGAGATAAAATGAATCACTAACCTTTGATGATCTTCATCAAATGACACTCATAGGATGTTACACAATACATGTATGTTTTGTTCAGTAAAGTGCATATTTATATATAAAAAAATCTCAGTATACATTGGCGCATTATGTTCACTAGTTCCAAAAACATCCGGTGATATTGCAGAGAGCCACATTTTACAGAAATACTCATTATAAATGTTGATGAAAATACAATTATTAGACATGGAAATATAGATACACTTCTCCTTAATGCAACCACTGTGTCAGAAAAGCTTTATGGAAAAAGCAAACCATGCAATAATCTGAGAACGGCGCTCAGAAAACAAATAGAGATATCCGCCAAGTTCGAGTCAACATTAGTCATAAATAGCATTATAAATATTCACTTACCTTTGATCTTCATCAGAATGCACTCCCAGGAATCCCTGTTCCACATTAAATTTGTTTGATAATGTCCATTTTTGTCCAAAGAGCTACTTTTGTTAGCACGTTTGGTAAACAAATCCAAAGTCATGAAGCGCGTTCCCTAGTTGCAGACGAAATGTCAAAAAGTTCCGTTACTGTCCGTAGAAACATGTCAAACGATGTATGGAATCAATCTTTAGGATGTTTTTAACATGAAACTTCAATAATATTCCAACTGGAGAATTCCTTTGTCTTCAGAAAAGCAAAGGAACACAGCTACCTCTCATGTGAAATGCGTGTGACCAGCGCGTGACTGCTGGCAGACCTCTCACTCATTCCTCTCTCATTCGGTCCCACTTCACAGTAGAATTCTCAAACAAGTTTCTAAAGACGGTTGACATCTAGTGGAGGCCTTAGGAAGTGCAACATAACCAATATCCCACTGTGTATTCAATAGGGCCTGGGTTGAAAATCGACCAACCTCAGATTTCCCACTTCCTGTTTGGATTTCTTCTCAGGTTTTTGCCTGCCATATGAGTTCTGTTATACTCACAGACATCATTCAAACAGTTTTAGAAACTTCTGAGTGTTTTCTATCCAATACTTTTCTATCTAATAATAATAATATGCATATATTATCAACTGGGACTGAGGAGCAGGTAGTTTAATCTGGGCACCTCTGGGCACCTTTCATCCAAGCTACTCAATACTACCCCTGCAGCCATAAGAAGTTAATTTTTGCACTCTCTTCTGTTATTCTCTATGTTGTGTCTGTCTGTGTTCAGGTCTGCTCTTATTGTGAAATGGTTGGCTCAACCCTCGGCTGTTACAGCAAAGGCTGCACACTGAGATATCACTACCCGTGTGCCATGGATGCAGGTAAGAGATGCAAAGCATTTCCTTTAACACCGAATGTTATCTCATTACTCATATGCTGTGTCCTAAACCTTACCTCCCTCTGCCTACTGTAACTATAACAATAGTACCCAATTATATTGAGTGTTATAATTTTCTGAGTTGATGGTTATGTCATTTGTATAACATTTCCTTCACCTCTCCTCAGACTGCTCTCTGAATGAAGATAACTTTTCACTACGATGTCCAAAGCATAAGGTAAAAAGGGAGAGGTTGTTTATTATATAATTCCTAGGGAAACCAAATATTTGTGACTCTTCATTGTGTTAATATATTTCAAATTCCTTTATCTCATGTGCCACTATAGTTACTAAGAAACTAAATTATGCCATTATAGTTATTAAGAAACAAAATTATGCCACTATAGTTATTAAGAAACTAAATTATGCCACTATAGTTATTAAGAAACTAAATTATGCCACTATAGTTATTAAGTAACTAAATTATGCCACTATAGTTATTAAGTAACTAAATTATGCCACTATAGTTATTAAGAAACTAAATTATGCCACTATAGTTATTAAGTAACTAAATTATGCCACTATAGTTATTAAGTTATTAAGTAACTAAATTATGCCACTATAGTTATTATGCCACTATAGTTATTAAGAAACTAAATTATGCCACTATAGTTATTAAGTAACTCAATTAACTATAGTTATTAATAAATATGCCACTATAGTTAGGCCACTTAGTTATTAAGAAACTAAATTATGCCACTATAGTTATTATTAACTTATGAAACTAAATTATGCCACTATAGTTATTAAGTAACTAAATTATGCCACTATAGTTACTAAGAAATAGTTATTAAGAAACTAAATTATGCCACTATAGTTATTAAGAAACTAAATTATGCCACTATAGTTATTAAGTAACTAAATTATGCCACTATAGTTATTAAGTAACTAAATTATGCCACTATAGTTAAGTAACTACATTATGCCACTATAGTTATTAAGTAACTAAATTATGCCACTATAGTTAAGAAACGAATGACCACTTGAATGACCTTCTCGCCTTTGCACCTCCCCCACCCCCTCTTATATTCTGCAGTTTCCCCAGAGCAGCCAGCCAGCTAAATCTGTGTACCTTGAGCAGTCTGAGAGAGGCTGAGAGAGACACTGAGGAGGAAGAGACGCAGGAGTATAGGATCGGTACGTTTTTAAAAGGCAATGGTGCGAGAGGGCACCAAAATGAATGTTACAACTCTGAAGGATTTGAAAAGACTAATTTGTTTGGTATGAGACTGACCACCCTGTTCTATTTGTTTGGTATGAGACTGACCACCCTGTTCTATTTGTTTGGTATGAGACTGACCACCCTGTTCTATTTGTTTGGTATGAGACTGACCACCCTGTTCTATTTGTTTGGTATGAGACTGACCACCCTGTTCTATTTGTTTGGTATGAGACTGACCACCCTGTTCTATTTGTTTGGTATGAGACTGACCACCCTGTTCTATTTGTTTGGTATGAGACTGACCACCCTGTTCTATTTGTTTGTGTTCCCCAAACTATCCTCAAATGAGCAAATTGTTAAACCAAAAAAAGTGTCTGTCAGAGATGAAGCCAAGTATTTATTAGCACAGTGCTGCTTATTATTTTTGTTTATACTATAAGCTTCAAGGTAGCATAAAGTTAAACATATTTTTTAAAGTGTTCTGCTCATCATAGATTTGGAAATGCCAACTGTTTCCACCACACACAGGGTTGTGTAATCCCTGGTGTCAAAACACAAATGCTTTTGTATCCTTTCCTAGGTATGTTTGGACGATGAGGATTGTCAGTGAAGCAAACAGCCCTAAACAGGATGGGACGGGTGCACTATGATAACGGAGAAAAAAAGAGGATTGTAAAATTTCTGAACAGGAATTAACTTTAAAACATTTAAGAAAAAGTCCTTACTTTAAAAAGAACAACAGATCAAAGCAACGCTGGGGAAGACTTAAAAAGGAAGACCACGGTGGGACAGAACGAGACAATGGGAGTGACGGAACAGAAAGGAACTTCCTCTTAAAAGAAACAAACAGCCTCTCTAGGCAAACTTTGCATTTCTGGAAATACCCTCAAACTCTTCTTTCCATCATGGCTCTAGTCATTTTATCTATCATGTTTTTTTTGTCCAAATGTTATGAATCAGAGTATTGAGAACAACCCAGCCAGAGGACTATAAGAGAGCGTTGGGTTGAAAAGTTGACATTATAGTTGGAAGGGAAGGAGAGGCAATGTATCTACTTCATGTAGTATTTTATCATAATCTTCATAATCATTATTTTAGTTATCATTATTATTTTGTATCTGCATCAGTATTTACTGAAATGGATTTATCTCCATTTATAATTTGTCAACATTTATCAAACGTGGGATATTTTATCATTCCTGGAGAGGGAGGTGCCAGAATGACATCATTTGGAATGTCAAGGCCGAGTTGCCACAAAGACATTATTGCCTTGGAGAATGGACATTGGTTGCCTTTCAAAGTGCGTATGTATAAGAGTGAATGTGTGTGAAAATGTGGATTTGAGTGTCCATTTTTGGTCCTTTGAAAAGTGTTCTTATTTTTCATCCTTGGGGTTTTTACGGTACAGATAGTAGTCATGAAAATCGAATGGACATGATCTTATTTTTCAAACAAAATATTCATAATGTGCTGAGAGAACAATTGAACCATGACAGAAGGAGACTAATGCATGCCTGCCATCTTTGACCATGTCGATTGGGAGAAGACGTCACTTGACAGGTAAACCAAGTGTTGACGTTGTGGTGGACCTTGTTCAGTATATGGGTGGGGTTTTATGTGAAAAGAAATCACATTTGGCTGACAAAATTCTAACGAGCATTACCAAAACCTTTTGGAATCTAGAGGGTTTTTGGAATGACTGGGACTGGGAGTCCCCGCCTTTACTGTGGAACGAGGAGTCCGTATATCCTGAGTAATAGGTTCATTTCTCAATGACACTTAAGATATGGATCAAGAGATGCTAAATGCATTCAAAAGAAGCGTTGCCATAAACTTAACAAGTGAGTCGTACGTGGTGTTGTCTATCATTTTTTATTATTGTACTTGTAAAAAAAAAAATTGTTGAACTGAAAGAAAACAAGTATGATATTGAAAACATGCTGTATTAGAAACCTGTCAATATGTATATGAACTACTTACTAAATGCTTCAAAGAATGCTATCCTTTTGAATATTTCACATTGTACTGTTGTCCTTTTAAGCCATTCATTTTTTAATGCAAAGTTAATTTGTTTTTATTGGAGAGGAAGATCCTTTCTGGGTTCTCTCAGCCAGATAGTCTCTCCTTCATTCTGTCACTCCTTTCATTCTGTCTTTCTCTCTCACAAGCACACACTCTTCTCACTCCTGCTGTGATTGAAATTGTGTACCGCTGACAGTGAGCCTCAAGTTCACTGTATATTCAAGTGAGGATTAAATCTGGCCCCACATATCAGACCCAAGTGTGAGTGATGCGTTCAGTCACAAATGTCATTCACAAACCAAATGTCAGAAATGTGCTGAGAACTGTACACTGCAGCTACATTTTGGTTGAAGCATGGTCGCCATATTGTCTTAGCACTAACACCTTTTTGAGTTATGAGTGTCTGTCCCTCTGCATGTCTCCTTGAAGTTCAGTAGGGATGCTAGTCTGTGTTTTGACATCATCATGGTGTTTTGAGTACTGTATGTTTCATCATGGATGTGTGTTGTGTAAATCTGTTTTTTCCTTAATGTCAATGAAGAGCTCCTTGTGGTTGGAGCCAGCTCACCACTTTCCTGAAAACCCCAAGGGCTCGATTCAATCCGTTGCGCTGAAGATCCGCACTGCAGCATGATTGAAATTGAAAGGCAATGTTCCTGTGTTCACGGAGACTGCATTCACGGTGAACACTGCATATGTCAGCTCGGAAATTACCTTTTTTAAAGGCCCAATGCAGCCAGAAATTGTACATAACCACAAGAAGCTTATTTCTCTGAAATGTTTGGCACAACATGTTTACGGGGCTCCCGAGTGGTGTAGCATTAAGGCACTGCATCTCAGTGCTAGAGGTGTCACTACAGACTCTGGTTCGATTTCAGGCTGTATCACAAACGGCCTTGATTGGGAGTCCCATAGGGCGGCACGCAATTGGCCCAGCGTGGTCTTGGATAGGATTTGGCCGGGGTAGGCCGTCATTGTAAAAAAGATTTGTTCTTAACTGAATTGCCTAGTTAAATAAAGATAAATATATATAATTTAAATGTATCCCTCTTAGCATTTTCCCCTTTGCCAAGATATGTAACAGCGTGATCATTACACAGGTGCACCATATGCTGGGGACAAAAAAAAAACTCAACTGCACATTTTAATCATACAACACATAGCCAGACATGTCTTAAGGGAGCGTGCAATTATAATGCAGACTGCAGGAGTGTCAACCAGAGCTGTTGCCATGCAATTTTGTGTTCATTTCTCTACCATAAGATGCCTCCAATGTCGTTTTAGAGAATTTGGCAGTATGTCCAACCAACCTCACAACCACAGACCACGTGTAACCACGCCAACCGAGGACCTCCACACCTGGCTTCACCTGTGGGATCGCCTGAGACCAGCCACCAATACAGCTGATGAAAATCATTTCTAACCAAATTGTCAGAAACCGTCTCAGGGAAGCTCATCTGCGTACTCGTCGTTCTCACCAGGGTCTTGACTGTAGTTCTGCATCGTAACTGACTTCAGTGGGCAAATGCTCACCATTGGCACGCTAAAGAAGAGTGCTCTTCAAGAATGAACCCTGGTTTAAACTCTATCGGGCAGATGGTGTGTATGGTGTTGTGTGGGTGAGAGGTTTGCTGATGTCAATGTTTTGAACAGTGATCCATGGTGGTGGTGGGGTTATGGTATGGGAAGGCATAAGCTATGGACAATGAACACAATTGCATTTTATCAATGGCAATTTAAATGCACAGAGATACCGTGATGAGATCCTGAGGTCCATTGTCATGCCATTCATACACCGCCATCACCTCATGTTTCAGCATTATAGTGCACGGCCCCATGTTACAAGGATCTGTACGCAATTCCTGGAAGCTGAAAATGTCCTGCATACTCACCAGACATGTCAACCATTGAGCATGTTTGGGATGCTCTGGATTGACGTGTACGACAGCGTGTTCCAGTTCCCGACAGTATCCAGCAACTTCGCACAGCCATTGAAGAGGAGTGAGACAACATTCCACAGGTCACAATCAGCCTGATCAACTCTATTTGAAGGAAATGTGCTGCGTTGCATGAGGTAATGGTGGTCAAACCAGTTACTGACTGGTTTTCTGATCCACGCCCCAGTCATGTGCACGCACTGTATATAGACTTTTCTATTGTGCTATTGACTGTTTGTTTATTCCATGTGTAACTCTTGTGTCGCACTACTTTTCTTTATCTTGGCCAGGTCGCAGTTGTAAATGAGAACTTGTTCAACTGGCCTACCTGGTTAAATAAAGGTTAAATAAAATAAAAATGTGAAATCTATAGATAATTAATTTAAGTTGACTGATTTCTTTATATGAACTGTAACTATGTAACATCTTTGAAATTGTTGCATGTTGTGTTTATTTTTTCAGTGTATTTTCAACCAGAAACTAACACAAATCACATTTTTTCACGCCTTTACAGCTGTTGTACCATATGATAAGGCACAGGCAAAACAGAATTTTGACTGCGCTGGGCCTTTACATTTCAATTGCGCTACAGCGTGGATCTTCAGCGCTATGGATTGAATCAAGACCTTACAAGAAATAAAATAGTAAAAAGATGCTATTTATTTAGGATGTTCTGAGGAAAACAGATGGGTTCTGGTAAAGTTCTATGGAATGTCTCTCGGAGACTAACTACCAGGAACATGTTTGTGTGGAATATAATTTGTCCAGGAGTTCCTTATTTGTGAGATGAAATGCAGTGGGGAGAACAAGTATTTGATACACTGCCGATTTTGCAGGTTTTCCTACTTACAAAGCATGTAGAGGTCTGTAATTTTTATCATAGGTACACTTCAACTGTGAAAACAAAAATCCAGAAAATCACATTGTATGATTTTTAAGTAATTCATTTGCATTTTATTGCATGGCATAAGTATTTTAAACATCAGAAAAGCAGAACTTAATATTTGTTACAGAAACCTGTTTGCAATTACAGAGATCATACGTTTCCTGTAGTCCTTGACCAGGTTTGCACACACTGCAGCAGGGATTTTGTCCCACTGCTCCATACAGACCTTCTCCAGATCCTTCAGGTTTCGGGGCTGTCGCTGTGCAATACGGACTTTCAGCTCCCTCCAAAGATTTTCTATTGGGTTCAGGTCTGGAGACTGGCTAGGCCACTCCAGGACCTTGAGATGCTTCTTACGGAGCCACTCCTTAGTTGCCCTGGCTGTGTGTTTCGGGTCGTTGTCATGCGCTGGCTTGTGCATGGGGACCTTGCGTGCGCTGCAGGATTTTAATCCATGATGGCGTAGTGTGTTACTAATGGTTTTCTTTGAGACTGTGGTCCCAGCTCTCTTCAGGTCATTGACCAAGTCCTGCCGTGTAGTTCTGGGCTGATCCCTCACCATCCTCATGATCATTGATGCCCCAGGAGGTGAGATCTTGCATGGAGCCCCAGACCGAAGGTGATTGACCGTCATCTTGAACTTCTTCCATTTTCTAATAATTGCGCCAACAGTTGTTGCCTTCTCACCAAGCTGCTTGCCTATTGTCCTGTAGCCCATCCCAGCCTTGTGCAGGTCTACAATTTTATCCCTGGTGTCCTTACACAACTCTCTGGTCTTGGCCATTGTGGAGAGGTTGGAGTCTGTTTGATTGAGTGTGTGGACAGGTGTCTTTTATACAGGTAACGAGTTCAAACAGGTGCAGTTGATACAGGCAATGAGTGGAGAACAGGAGGGCTTCTTAAAGAAAAACTAACAGGTCTGTGAGAGCCGGAATTCTTACTGGTTGGTAGTGATCAAATACTTATGTCATGCAATAAAATGCAAATTAATTACTTAATCATACAATGTGATTTTCTGGATTTTTGTTTTAGATTCCGTCTCTCACAGTTGAAGTGTACGTATGATTTTTTTAAAATACAGACCTCTACATGCTTTGTAAGTAGGAAAATCTGCAAAATCGGCTGTGTATCAAATACTTGTTCTCCCCACTGTAATTCAGCAGGGAGGTGTGAAATTGCCACACGTTTGACCCATTATACCAGTGTAGAAGCTACATCACCTAGATAGGTATTACCAAATCCCTTTCCATTCACATTCCTTGCAGAAATAACTATTTGCAAACCTTTTAAAACACCCAGAAATACAGTGGTCTTAGAAGGGTATTTATACTTTAAAATACATATTTTATGTCAATGGATGTGGATGAAAGAACTCTGCCAGTGTTTTAATGTCCTAGTGTACCCATGTAAAAATTACAGACCTCTACATGCTTTGTAGGAAAACCTGCAAAATCGGCAGTGTATCAAATACTTGTTCTCCCCACTGTACATCATACGGTGCAATTAATGTTCAAGTGATGTGAAGTCATACATTTTACTTTGTAAGTCGCTAGATTGGAGTTCAGGCAGTGGTGCTAGTAAACAATATCTGGTACACTATATTCAAACTGGTGGTATTAGGAGAGTGACCAGTTCGAGAGAAAGCGGGAGACAGGAGGGGTAAAAGAGTGGATGAAATGGATGGAAATGAGAACAGATTGAATGGTGTTGTCCACTGTGGATTTAGAGTTGTATCAATAGATTCAAGAAGAGGGGAGTTTAAGGCTTGGTTGAGCACCCTGACTTACTGAGCAAGCGGTATCATGCAGAGTGACAGCCACACACTCCACAGAGGTTACTGTGAGGCTCAACACCCTGAATCACTAACATGCTATCTGACGGAGAGGAAGAGAAGAGAGAGAGGCGATGGGTAAAGGAATAGGAGTCCATTAAATACTACCACAATCCACACTCACTACAGATAAAGAGGAAATAAGGTAAAGAGAAAAACAGGTTGAAGAAAGTGGATCCTTTTTCTCTTTCAAATGATCCTTACTGTCTGACGTCAATGCTTCTGAACATTTTAGCCATTATTTGTTCCGTAGGATTCACAGATAAGCTATTTTCTCCTGTAATTGCTGACATTTTCTACTGCTGGTCTTCCTACCATTTCGGTTTGTATTCTCCCATTCTTTGTCATCCAGTTATATTATTAGGGATGTAATCCATCTCAAACTATACCTGCCCTCTTGCACAGGGGTAAAAACCCCTGTGCAGACCCTTTACTCAGTACTTTGTTGAAGCACCTTTGCCAGCGATTACAGCCTTGAATCTTCTTGGGTATGACGCTACAAGTTTGGCACACCTGTATTTGGGGAGTTTCTCCCATTGTTTTCTGCAGATCCTCTCAAGCTGTCAGGTTGGATGGGGAGCGTTGCTACACAGCTATATTCAAGTCTCTCCAGAGATATTAGATCGGGTTCAAGTCCGGGCTCTGGCTGGGCCACTCAAGGATATGCCAACCACCATACTTTACCGAAGGGATGGTTCCAGGTTTCCTCCAGACATGACACTTGGCATTCAGGCCAAAGAGTTCAATCTTGGTTTCATCAGACCAGAGAATCTTGCTTCTCAGGGTCTGAGAGTCCTTTAGGTACCTTTTGGCAAACTCCAAGTACGCTGTCATGTGCCTTTTTACTGAGGAGTGGCTTCCATCTGGCCATTACCATAAAGGCCTGATTGGTGGAGGGCTGCAGAGATGGTTGTCCTTCTGGAAGGTTCTCCCATCTCCACAGAGGAACTCTGGAGCTCTCTGAGTGACCATCGGGTACTTGGTCACCTCCCTGACCAAGGCCCTTCTCCTCCAATTGCTCAGTTTGAGTGGCCAGCTCTAGTAAGAGTCTTAGTGGTTCCAAACTTCTTCCATTTAAGAATGTTGGAGGCCACTGTGTTCTTGGGGACCTTCAATACTGCAGACATTTTTTTGGTACCCTTCCCCAGATCTGTGCCTCGACCCAATCCTGTCTCGGCTCACTACGGACAATTCCTTCGACCTCATGGCTTGGTTTCTGCTCCTACACTGTCAACTGTGGGACCTTATATACTGTAGACAGGTGTGTGCCTTTCCAAATCATGTCCAATCAATTGAATTTCCCACAGGTGGACTCCAATCAGGTTGTAGAAACATCTTAAGTATGATAAATTGAAACAGGATGTACCTGAGCTCAATTTCCAGTCTCATAGCAAAGGGCCTGTTTACTTATGTAAATAAGGTATTTATGTTTTTTATGTTTTATAAATTTGCAAACCTGTTGTCGCTTTGTCATTATGGGGTATTTTTTTGTTGTCTTTATTTAACTAGGCAAGTCAGTTAAAAACAAATTCTCATTTTCAATGATGGCCTGCCAGAAAACAGAGGGTTAACTGCCTTATTCAGGGCCAGAACGACAGATTTTTACCTTGTCAGCTTAGGAATTCGATCCAGCAACCTTTCGGTTACTGACCCAACGCTCTAACCATTAGGCTACCTGCATTTTAGAATAAGGCTGTAATGTAACAAAATGTGGGAAAAGTCAAGGGGTTTGAATATTTTCTGAATGCACTGTAAACAGAGTTTATACTGTATTTGGTATTACACTTACTGGAGTCTCTCATAGGCTTTGAAAAAGCACCTACGAATAAGCTACCAGTACGGAAAGTGTTGCTGGCTGCTGGTAAGCTTTCTTGACTTGGACATAAATGTTTGCCAACACATGGCTAACCTTTATTTAACCAGCTGAACAGCTGCTCTTATTGAAAATGTGTTTGGAGTTACCTTTGTAGCTAATAGGCTATGTTAGAGTTTATACTTCCTCTTCCAATTATGTGTGGAGGTCAAAGTAAAGTGGGGTGGGGGGTGTCCAGGCAAGGAAAGACTGGGGGATTAGATTGTTTTCTTTCAGTTGGGTTGGCAATTACTCTGAATACTTTCTTTTCCTTTTCCATATGCTCTCTCTCAACTATCTTAATGCTATTTAAAAGAGAGCTGGAGTCTAGCCTCTCAGTGCAGTCTTTGTCAACGTCCATATCTGATTCCTGTCACATGTTAAGCGCTCTGACAGAATCTCTGTGTCTGAAGTGGCCCCGTCTCCCTTTGTCATTATATAGTATAGACTGAGGGAGTGTTTGACCAGCTGTTAAAAATACAACTTTCTTCTCGCCCTCTCAAACACCTCCCACCCCAGGTTCTCTCTCTCTCCCTTCACCATGTCGTTTCTGTACAGGGTGCGGTCCTGGGGGCCATGGCCCTTTTGTCTTCCTACTGGTGTGAGGGCAGTCAGAAGGTCCCCAAGCCCCTCTGCTCGGCCAACAAACTGACCAAATGCATACCTGGGCCGGGGTCTCGCATAACTCCACCTCCATCCAGTTCTCCTGGGAGACGGGGGACGACCGCTTCGTCTTCCCTGCCTTCCATGCAGGCATGTGGATGAGCTGTGAGAACATCTACACTGACGCCTGGGGTGAGACTTTGGGGGGTGAAAATGGATGGTTGGAACTTTAATACCTCTAGGATTGTTCACAAGAGTTGCATATAGTGGATTCAAAGTGGGGGAGTTGCATATAGTGGGTTCAAAGTGGGGGAGTTGCATATAGTGGGTTCAAAGTGGGGGAGTTGCATATAGTGGGTTCAAAGTGGGGGAGTTGCATATAGTGGGTTCAAAGTGGGGGAGTTGCATATAGTGGGTTCAAAGTGGGGGAGTTGCATATAGTGGGTTCAAAGTGGGGGAGTTGCATATAGTGGGTTCAAAGTGGGGGAGTTGCATATAGTGGGTTCAAAGTGGGGGAGTTGCATATAGTGGGTTCAAAGTGGGGGAGTTGCATATAGTGGGTTCAAAGTGGGGGAGTTGCATATAGTGGGTTCAAAGTGGGGGAGTTGCAGTCACACAGTAATGTAACAATGGGAAGCGAGGGTCAAAATGAAAATCACTGGTGAGATTAAACGCAATGAGAGTCTGGGTACGGTGGTGTGTGTGTGTGTGTGTGTGTGTGTGTGTGTGTGTGTGTGTGTGTGTGTGTGTGTGTGTGTGTGTGTGTGTGTGTGTGTGTGTGTGTGTGTGTGTGTGTGTGTGTGTGTGTGTGTGTGTGTGTGAGAGAGAGAGCGCTCTTGCACTCTATAAAGAGGATTATTATCGGTGCTCTGTTCAGGGGGATTTAGATTCTAACAGCATGACTTAATTATGGATTATGACCAGGTAGAGAGAAAGGTTTATATTATACAACCCCCCACCTTGACTGAACTCAACACCCTAAAGCTGGGGCTGGAGAAGACTTGATAGAGCCAATTTGTCTCCAAATTAATCATTTATATGTCTCCAACTAAACCAAAAAATTAAATTAAAGAATAGGACTAAATCGAATTTAATCAAACTTTAAATGCATTTATTTAGTCATGTTCTTTAACTTAGATTTTTGGTTTAGATGGAGACGTGAATCTATGTTAATGATTAACTTGAAGATTACATTTCAAATCAACCAAAGCTTGAAACCCTAAGCCTCTGCTGTATGTGTTGTCTATCTTTTGGTTGAATTGCAGATGCTATACAGGCCTAAATATTATTAGTGATGATATATGACTTATAAAGTATGGTTACATTTCATTTTCTCTGTTAATAATATGAAATAATAAATATGTATTTTCTTTTTTAGAGGAAAAGTGTCGCAGTTTTCTTTCTTTAACTCCAGGAGGTGAAAAGGGTCAATGATTCTGCAGTGTCAAGATTGTATGTTGGTACACATTACACAGTCATGACACAGTTGTACTGTAATCGTCCTCTCTCTGCCTGCAGGAATGTTGTGGTTGTCGGTGTCAATGGAGCTCATGTATGTTGGGCTGCTGTGTATCAGCTGTGTGCTGCTGTCTCTTCAGTTGTGTCTGGATGCCTTTTGGCCCTCACAGATCTGGGGACAGCTCCTCAATGCCTACTCTGCAGTCTTCACTATATTAGGAGGTTCACATTTGAATTTAGAATCTATCTTTTTTACCAATTAGCACAGGGTTTCCCAAACTCGGTTCTGAGTCGTCGTCACTACAGCTGATTCATGTAACCAACTAGTCATCAAGCTTTGATGATTTGAGTCATCAGTGTAGTGCTAGGGCAAAAATCAAAATGTGTACCCGGGGGATGGCCCCAGAAACGAGTTTGGGAAACCATGATATAGCAGAAGCTCTTATGCAGAGTAACTTACAACCAGTGCGTTCCAACTTAGGTAAGACACCCACACATCACAGTCATTGCAAGTAAAACTTTCCTCAATAAAGCTATTAGCGAAATAAATATGTCTCTCTGATGGAATCCACATATAAGCTTTCAATGTCTGTTTAATTCTCTTAGGGTTACTGGGAATGGTGGCTCACAAGATGTTCATGCAGGTGTTTCAGACTACTGCCTCTATGGGTCCAGAGGACTTCAAACCACACAGCTATGGCTACTCCTGGGGCTTTTAGTGAGTCTGTACACACACACTGTTTACTACTGTACCACTACTTAGTCTCTGATCTTCAGTGTGCTCTCCTGGTTATTTGGTCTCCAAGAGCAAGTGTGCTTAAGTTTTTACATGTTCCCCTTTAAATAAGAGACACCCAATAATATATCTCAAGGACTCTCATGAGGCCTGGGCTCCTGTTAAAGACCTCTGTCCATCTCAAATAGATTATTGCAGTATTGCATATGCCTTGTCACAATTGTGTTTTAGTAAGATAAGAGTGAAATATGTTTGCAACAGTAGGCTTGCACACATGGGTTCAGATTAACACGATCCTCCTTACTGCTCCTGTCTCTCTACTCTGTTTCTGTCTTAGTGTGGCATGGCTGGCCTTTACCTGCTGCATGTTGTCAGGAGTCTCCACCCTCAACAACTACACCAAGAGGACTGTAACGGAGCAGAGGTGCAAAGCTCGCCTCTACCCCCCTCGAATTCCCTGACATAGAGCCCCTGCTTCCCCCGGCCCCCTACTACTGCCCTCCGCCCCCAAATGTCCCCACCATCTCCAGAACTTTCACCCTACTATGACTCCCCTTCGCCACCCCCAACCTCATCACCCCGTCCACCCTCTCACTCCCCCACCCAGAATACTTCCCACCTCCCCAGTCCCACCCTGTTCCTGTCCCCCTATCACCGCCACTCCCTCCCCGGTACACACTCCCCCACCCCCTGTTCCCGTCCCCCTATCACCGCCACTCCCTCCCCCACTGGTACACACTCCCCCACCCCCCTGTTCCCGTCCTCATATCACCGCCACTCCCTCCCCCACTGGTACACACTCCCCCCACCCCCCCTGTTCCCGTCCCCGTCCCCATATCACCGCCACTCCCTCCCCCACTGGTACACACTCCCCCCCCCCCTGTTCCCCGTCCCCATATCACCGCCACTCCCTCCCCCACTGGTACACACTTCCCCCCCCCTGTTCCCGTCCCCATATCACCGCCACTCCCCCCCCTGTTCCCGTCCCCATATCACCGCCACTCCCTCCCCCCTGTTCCCGTCCCCATATCACCGCCACTCCCTCCCCCACTGGTACACACTCCCCCACCCCCTGTTCCCGTCCCCATATCACCGCCACTCCCTCCCCCACTGGTACACACTCCCCCACCCCCCTGTTCCCGTCCCCATATCACCGCCACTCCCTCCCCCACTGGTACACACTCCCCCACCCCACTGTTCCTCCCCCCCCTGTTCCCGTCCCCCCGTCCCCATATCACCGCCACTCCCTCCCCCACTGGTACACACTCCCCCCTGTTCCCGTCCCCATATCACCGCCACTCCCTCCCCCACTGGTACACACTTCCCCCACCCCTGTTCCCGTCCCCATATCACCGCCACTCCCTCCCCCTGTTCCCGTCCCCATATCACCGCACTCCCTCCCCCACTCCCTCCCCCTGTTCCCGTCCCCATATCACCGCCACTCCCTCCCCCTGTTCCCGTCCCCATATCACCGCCACTCCCTCCCCCACTGGTACACACTCCCCCACCCCCCTGTTCCCATATCACCGCCACTCCCTCCCCCACTGGTACACACTCCCCACCCTGTTCCCGTCCCCATATCACCCCCCCTGTTCCCTCACCCCCTCACCCCCCCCCTGTTCCCGTCCCCATATCACCGCAACTCCCTCCCCCACTGGTACACACTCCCCCCCATATCACCGCCACTCCCCCCCCCTGTTCCCGTCCCCATATCACCGCAACTCCCTCCCCCACTGGTACACACTCCTCCCCCCCCCCCCCTGTTCCCGTCCCCATATCACCGCCACTCCCTCCCCCCATTCACACACTCCCCCCCCCTGTTCCCGTCCCCATATCACCGCCACTCCCTCCCCCATTGGTACACACTCCCCCACCCCCTGTTCCCGTCCCCATATCACCGCCACTCCCTCCCCCATTGTCCCCACACACCCCACCCCCCTGTTCCCGTCCCCATATCACCGCCACTCCCTCCCCCACTGGTACACACTCCCCCACCCCCTGTTCCCGTCCCCATATCACCGCCACTCCCTCCCCCACTGGTACACACTCCCCCACCCCCTGTTCCCGTCCCCATATCACCCCCCCGTTACACACTCCCGCACCCCCTGTCCCCGTCCCCATATCACCCCCCGTTACCGTCCCCATATCACCGCCACTCCCGCACTCCCCCCCTGTTCCCGTCCCCATATCACCGCCACTCCCCACTCCCCCCCTGTTCCCGTCCCCATATCACCGCCACCCCCTGTTCCCGTCCCCATATCACCGCCACTCCCTCCCCGGTACACACACTCCCCCACCGCCCCCCCTGTTCCCGTCCCCATATCACCGCCACTCCCTCCCCGGTACACACTCCCCCTGTTCCCATCCCCATATCACCGCCACTCCCTCCCCCTGTTCCCGTCCCCATATCACCGCCACTCCCTCCCCCTGTTCCCGTCCCCATATCACCGCCACTCCCTCCCCCCACTCCCCTCCCCCACTGGTACACACTCCCCCACCCCCCTGTTCCCGTCCCCATATCACCGCCACTCCCTCTCCCCCCCTGTTCCCGTCCCCATATCACCGCCACTCCCTCCCCCTGTTCCCGTCCCCATATCACCGCCACTCCCTCCCCCACTGGTACACACTCCCCCACCCCCCTGTTCCCGTCCCCATATCACCGCCACTCCCTCCCCCACTGGTACACACTCCCCCACCCCCCGTTCCCGTCCCCATATCACCGCCACTCCCTCCCCCACTGGTACACACTCCCCCACCTCCCCCTGTTCCGTCCCCATATCACCCCCGTTACACACTCCCCCACCCCCTGTCCCCATATACCCCCCCGCCCCCCCCGTTACACACTCCCCCACCCCCCCGTTCCCATCCCCATATCACCACCACCGTCCCCACATCTCTCTACCCCAGTACTACTCAGAGGACAGGGGCAGAGAGATGGAGGAAGAGGGGAGGGAGTACAGCCCACCTTGACTGTATGTGTGTGATACTTACCTATGAGCCAACATGCATTTGGATTTTGACAGAGCAAATCAGTGTGAAGTAGTCAGAAGCTCTCTGTGTAAACTTGTATCCATGTTGTCAATAAAACTTGGTGGAAATGTGCAAAATGATTTCATTCACAGACTAGTATGCCTTCTGTCAGTTTCACTGTGGTGTCCCTCTACCAGTGACTAGGTATCATTCATCTTCATGCAATCTGTCCTCCTTCACCCGATTATGATTCATATAAAATTGTTTAGCATTGACAGGAGAAATGTGATTTAAATCAGGTTTTAATACAAATCATTTGATCATATCAAACTGATAAGAAATAGTAACAAAAATAAAATTGCATTAGACATACAAAGCATAATGTGAAACCAAACATGTTCATATTTACACATCTCAATGTGCAGTGAGCAAATATGCTCTGTCAGATTTCAAGGCACTCAAGATCAATCCGTCTGTCTGTCAGTCCATGCGTGTGTCTGGGGGGGTTGATTCAGACAAACGGAAGTTAACCTACACAATAAGACTAATGGTACAAAGAATAAAATAATGACATAACTAAAAAGAGTGGTGGTCCAGTTAGCAGTGAGGTTAGTACGAATGTTCCATTCCATGTATGGACATTGGCAAATACATTATATTCTTTGTCTTCAGCACACTATAGTAGGGCTGGAGGTCAAACGGGGTAATGATCGTTGACAGTTTCCGAAATTGGATTCTGTTTGCGACACTAGTCAATTCATCCTTCTATTTGGTTTTGGCCTTGTTTTATTCTGAGCCTAATTGAGAAATAAATCAAATGTAAGCAAGAATAGTTCAGGACTATGATTCTGAAATAATGAGATACTGTCGGTCTATACTCTATACCTTCAACGAATATATGAGGGCTATAAAAGTTTCATTCACTTTGAAAATGTTGTCCCACTTTATATTAAGATCCCATGAAAACTAAACATGGACTTGGTAATATGTGGGCAGGACAGGTAGGTTATTACTATGTGGGCAGGACAGGTAGGTTATTACTATGTGGGCAGGTCAGGTAGGTTATTACTATGTGGGAAGGACAGGTAGGTTATTACTATGTGGGAAGGACAGGTAGGTTATTACTATGTGGGAAGGACAGGTAGGTTATAACGATGTAAATCCATATGTTTAGACACACTTCAGTGGGAACCAAAGATACATGGATGAAAATCTGTGGATAACAACTCTCCCCTTTTGTATCCCACACTCATATCCATACCTAATATCCATACCTAATATCCATACCTAATTGTACAAAAAACGATCAGATCGTAAGATATTGAGCCTGTCCCTTGGGCTAGTCTTCTGCTTCTAGTTTGCTGTCTTCTTTCGCAGGACAAAGTAGATTATACTGGAGATGAAGGTGAACGCAAAGGAGATCCAGGCCAGAATGAAGGAGTGGCCATACCAACCATCAGATTCATTCTTGTGAAAGATGTCTGTGTAGATGGAGGCAGCGATCATGATGCACAGGCCTGGAGGGAGGGAAGGAGGGAGGGAAAAACATCAAGCAAAGACAGAACTAGTTGTTTAACAGGTTGAAGATTGAAAGTGTTTAGAGCAATACGTACAGGCTAGGAGCTGGAAGATGCCAGAGAAGGTGAATCTCTGTCCCTTTGACAGAGTGAAGAGCTGTCCCACAAACACAAACAGGCCAAGGGAAGAGAATATGCAGGCCAGAATGGAGCTAGCCTGCACTGCATGGAGGTATTCTGTAGAGGGAGACAGAGACAGACACTGAGTAAGGACTATTTACAGAACAGAAACAGTGTTGTGTCACGCTCTGGAATGCAGAGGTGAAATGGGTAGTTCTGTTTCTTTAGAAACACAATGAAACTATTTTAATGTGGAAAATTGTGTGCTAAGAAATATTTATGAGAGGATTTAAGACGAGTTCATTTCGTAGGTTGTAAAAGGGTTTCTCAGCAATCAAATAAAACACTTTGAGAGATACAACATTGCTACATACATACTTTTGACCACACATTCACTAAAGGTCTTCACACAGACTCAATGTATTTGTAATGCACTTTCAGTGTATGTACTCAAGCCAATCTGAACCTCCCCACCAGCCCCAACCATGTCTCTGATCCTGCCACACCCTCTGTTCAGTTTCCTCTATGACAAAAGTGCATTGTTCTCCCTCGTTGGGCAATAGAGTGTTTACTGATCAATCATGCTTCAGTGACAGCCACAGAGACAGGTTAGATGGCAGGCTTAGTCTTAGTCTGTTGTTATGGAGCTCTACCCTGAATTCAACCAAACCTCCAGCGCAGTAAACCCATATCCTGGAGAAACTACACTGTTCCTATTTCTGTGCTACAAAAAATGTATATCTTGGAGTGACTTGAGACGGAAAAAAAACATTTAATTCACGTGTTGGTTGATATTTACATATACTGTATATCCAGGAGCAATGCTAATTTCCTGCAGTGCTGGTTTTTCTCCCACAGAGAATGTTTCATGACATTTTAGCCCAGCGGTTCAGTATGGCCCAGGCTTACCTTGAGGGTACTGGCCGGGGAGATCGTTGGAGCTCCAGGTTCCATTGGTCAGTATCCACCTGGCCCACACATCAGTGGACACGGTCTTTGTCATCCACCAGGCCTGGACAGGACAGGGAGGAGAGATAGTCAATGGACATCCACAGGTTCATGTGTTGTGTTGTCACATGCATTTGGATGTCCAGGAACAGGGATAACAGTCAATGGGTGGAAGGTACATCTGTAGAACGCAGCAGCATACCACAGCAGCCAGGTACGCTCCTCTCACTACAACAGGCCTTTTAACACTCACTGGGATCCCACACGCCAACAAGAGCATGTTTATGCAGCCACATTGTAGACGATAACGCACAGGCAAACACACGCCACACACTTAGGGTGATGAAACACTGGCCAACCTGTTTGTCACCTATCTTCTTTCAGGGGTGAGAGTGAGCTCAGAAATGTAGTCCAGAATACCAAAGTGGAACACTGACAGAACAGCACCAAAGGCCTGAGCCAATGAGGGCTAACATAGCATGCTTTCATCTTTTGATTCAACACTCCACAGACATAGTGAAAGAGACGTGCACTCATGTGTAGCTCCACAGGGCTATGTCAACATGAAGAGAACTAAGTGGAGGAGCAGTGGGGGATTACTTACATTGTCTATAGTTGCCACTAGGAGGAGGATGATGCTGGTGAGGTGAAGGAGGAAGATTCCAGCTAGAAGAACCAACATGATGACTGAGAGAAAGACAGAACAAGGGAGAGGGAGAAAGTATATATATTTTGTTAAAAGTTGGTCAAACACTTCCTCGTTCTATACCCTATCAAATAAAGCGATACTGGGGGACACAGACACTGTCACGGGGCTTAACATGAGTGACAGGAATCAGATACTCTATTGTTTTGTACTCTTGCTGTACAGTGTCCTTGGGTTTCTTGAAAGTTGCTTTAAATCTCATGTATTTTTTTCATTATTAAATAATATTAGATAGATGGATGTTGACAAAGGCTGCACTGTGAGGCTTGGCTTCAGCACTTTGAACCAGGCAGTCATTAATGATGGAAGGTCTGAGTCTGCACCCCCCCAGGGCGCGGCTTCAGCACTTTGAACCAGGCAGTCATTAATGATGGAAGGTCTGAGTCTGCACCCCCCCAGGGCGTGGCTTCAGCACTTTGAACCAGGCAGTCATTAATGATGGAAGGTCTGAGTCTGCACCCCCCCAGGGCGCGGCTTCAGCACTTTGAACCAGGCAGTCATTAATGATGGAAGGTCTGAGTCTGCACCCCCCCAGGGCGTGGCTTCAGCACTTTGAACCAGGCAGTCATTAATGATGGAAGGTCTGAGTCTGCACCCCCCCAGGGCGCGGCTTCAGCACTTTGAACCAGGCAGTCATTAATGATGGAAGGTCTGAGTCTGCACCCCCAGGGCGCGGCTTCAGCACTTTGAACCAGGCAGTCATTAATGATGGAAGGTCTGAGTCTGCACCCCCAGGGCGCGGCTTCAGCACTTTGAACCAGGCAGTCATTAATGATGGAAGGTCTGAGTCTGCACCCCCCCAGGGCGCGGCTTCAGCACTTTGAACCAGGCAGTCATTAATGATGGAAGGTCTGAGTCTGCACCCCCCAGGGCGCGGCTTCAGCACTTTGAACCAGGCAGTCATTAATGATGGAAGGTCTGAGTCTGCACCCCCCAGGGCGCGGCTTCAGCACTTTGAACCAGGCAGTCATTAATGATGGAAGGTCTGAGTCTGCACCCCCAGGGCGCGGCTTCAGCACTTTGAACCAGGCAGTCATTAATGATGGAAGGTCTGAGTCTGCACCCCCAGGGCGCGGCTTCAGCACTTTGAACCAGGCAGTCATTAATGATGGAAGGTCTGAGTCTGCACCCCCAGGGCGCGGCTTCAGCACTTTGAACCAGGCAGTCATTAATGATGGAAGGTCTGAGTCTGCACCCCCAGGGCGTGGCTTCAGCACTTTGAACCAGGCAGTCATTAATGATGGAAGGTCTGAGTCTGCACCCCCAGGGCGTGGCTTCAGCACTTTGAACCAGGCAGTCATTAATGATGGAAGGTCTGAGTCTGCACCCCCCCCAGGGCGCGGCTTCAGCACTTTGAACCAGGCAGTCATTAATGATGGAAGGTCTGAGTCTGCACCCCCCCAGGGCGCGGCTTCAGCACTTTGAACCAGGCAGTCATTAATGATGGAAGGTCTGAGTCTGCACCCCCCCAGGGCGCGGCTTCAGCACTTTGAACCAGGCAGTCATTAATGATGGAAGGTCTGAGTCTGCACCCCCCCAGGGCGTGGCTTCAGCACTTTGAACCAGGCAGTCATTAATGATGGAAGGTCTGAGTCTGCACCCCCCAGGGCGTGGCTTCAGCACTTTGAACCAGGCAGTCATTAATGATGGAAGGTCTGAGTCTGCACCCCCAGGGCGCGGCTTCAGCACTTTGAACCAGGCAGTCATTAATGATGGAAGGTCTGAGTCTGCACCCCCCCAGGGCGCGGCTTCAGCACTTTGAACCAGGCAGTCATTAATGATGGAAGGTCTGAGTCTGCACCCCCCAGGACGCGGCTTCAGCACTTTGAACCAGGCAGTCATTAATGATGGAAGGTCTGAGTCTGCACCCCCCAGGACGCGGCTTCAGCACTCTTGATGGGTTATAGCCACACTAACAGAAATGGAGGGAGGCGTGATAAATGAATCTAAAGGATTCAGAGGAAGAGATTTGAGATAGACATAGCGATTGGTCAAGCCAGGTAGTGAAGCCCTGGGAAACAGAGAGTGAGAAAATCAGAGGGATAAATGGGGAGGCGTTGGCAGGAGATGAGTTGCAGCTTGCAACAAACCGCCACTCCTTAAAATAACTGCACAAAATACCTACTCCCCTGCCTGCTCCACCTCCCCCAAATAACACACACCCCTTAACCCAGGGGTTCTCAAACATTATGGGGCCGGGGACCCCTTTTATGATAGTAAATTCATCATGGACCCCCCCATAATCAGAACACAACTCAAGTTAGATAATAATAGCATACAAAGAGTATGGCCATGACTTTGGCAGTGCGTGGACAGACAAACCAAGTTTTGAGCCCTAGGTTGGAACATTTTAAAGGCTCGCCTGTTGCCAAACGTTGCCGTTTCCAAGCTATTTTCCTGCAAATCTACAGATGTCATGTGGCAGAGATTTTTTGTTGTTGCAGCTTTTAAGCTGATATCCTAATATCCTGATATCCTAATATCCTGATATCCTAATATCCTGATATCCTAATATCCTGATATCCTAATATCCTACAATTCTACATATTTTTCTATGAGGCAGAGAGAAAAACTTTGTAGTTTTAAAGATGAAATTACACTGCATTTATGTAAAATTATTGTGGATGTGTAATTTTTTAAATATATATTTTGAGATCTGGTTGTGAACCCACTGCAAGTCATTGTTAGTGGGTTTGTATGACCCCACATTGAGAATGCCTGTCTTAACCAATTCAGATTAACTAGGCAGCTCAACTCAAAATATTGATAAAAGATCTCAATTCACCAATTACAATGGCCATTATTTGATTTATCCATTCTGTAAAGATCATAAATAATAATTAAAAAAGCTGAATGACTGTTTGAATGGCCATTGTCAGTAGAGAGAAGGCGAGATTGTATTTAGGAAGAACAAGCATCAAATCAAATTGTATTTGTCACATACACATGGTTAGCAGATGTTAATGCGAGTGTAGCGAAATGCTTGTGCTTCTAGTTCCGACAATGCAGTGATAACCAACAAGTAATCTAACAATTCCAAAACTACTGTCTTATACACAGTGTAAGGGGATAAAGAATATGTACATAAAGATATATGAATGAGTGATGGTACAGAGCAGCATAGGCAAGATACAGTAGATGATATCGAGTACAGTATATACATATGAGATGAGTATGTAAACAAAGTGGCATAGTTAAAGTGGCTAGTGATACATGTATACATAAGGATGCAGTAGATGATATAGAGTACAGTATATACGTATGCATATGAGATGAATAATGTAGGGTATGTAACATTATATTAGGTAGCATTGTTTAAAATGGCTAGTGATATATTTTACATCACTTCCCATCAATTCCCATTATTAAAGTGGCTGGAGTTGAGTGTCAGTGTCAGTGTGTTGGCAGCAGCCACTCAATGTTAGTGGTGGCTGTTTAACAGTGTGATGGCCTTGAGATAGAAGCTGTTTTTCAGTCTCTCGGTCCCTGCTTTGATGCACCTGTACTGACCTCGCCTTCTGGATGATAGCGGGGTGAACAGGCAGTGGCTCGGGTGGTTGTTGTCCTTGATGATCTTTATGGCCTTCCTGTAACATCAGGTGGTGTAGGTGTCCTGGAGGGCAGGTAGTTTGCCCCCGGTGATGCGTTGTGCAGACCTCACTACCCTCTGGAGAGCCTTACGGTTGTGGGCGGAGCAGTTGCCGTACCAGGCGGTGATACAGCCCGCCAGGATGCTCTCGATTGTGCATCTGTAGAAGTTTGTGAGTGCTTTTGGTGACAAGCCAAATTTCTTCAGCCTCCTGAGGTTGAAGAGGCGCTGCTGCGCCTTCTTCACGATGCGGTCTGTGTGAGTGGACCAATTCAGTTTGTCTGTGATGTGTATGCCGAGGAACTTAAAACTTGCTACCCTCTCCACTACTGTTCCATCGATGTGGATAGGGGGGTGTTCCCTCTGCTGTTTCCTGAAGTCCACAATCATCTCCTTAGTTTTGTTGACGTTGAGTGTGAGGTTATTGTCCTGACACCACACTCCGAGGGCCCTCACCTCCTCCCTGTAGGCCGTCTCGTCGTTGTTGGTAATCAAGCCTACCACTGTTGTGTCATCCGCAAACTTGACGATTGAGTTGGAGGCGTGTGTGGCCACGCAGTCGTGGGTGAACAGGGAGTACAGGAGAGGGCTCAGAACGCACCCTTGTGGGGCCCCAGTGTTGAGGATCAGCGGGGTGGAGATGTTGTTGCCTACCCTCACCACCTGGGGGTGGCCCGTCAGGAAGTCCAGTACCCAGTTGCACAGGGCGGGGTCGAGACCCAGGGTCTCGAGCTTGATGACGAGCTTGGAGGGTACTATGGTGTTGAATGCCGAGCTGTAGTCGATGAACAGCATTCTCACATAGGTATTCCTCTTGTCCAGATGGGTTAGGACAGTGTGCAGTGTGGTTGAGATTGCATCGTCTGTGGACCTATTTGGGCGGTAAGCAAATTGGAGTGGGTCTAGGGTGTCAGGTAGGGTGGAGGTGATATGGTCCTTGACTAGTCTCTCAAAGCACTTCATGATGACGGAAGTGAGTGCTACGGGGTGGTAGTCATTTAGCTCAGTTACCTTAGCTTTCTTGGGAACAGGAACAATGGTGGCCCTCTTGAAGCATGTGGGAACAGCAGACTGGTATAGGGATTGATTGAATATGTCCGTAAACACACCGGCCAGCTGGTCTGCGCATGCTCTGAGGGCGCGGCTGGGGATGCCGTCTGGGCCTGCAGCCTTGCGGGGGTTAACACGTTTAAATGTCTTACCTCGGCTGCAGTGAAGGAGAGTCAGCAGGTTTTCGTTGCAGGCAGTGTCAGTGGCACTGTATTGTCCTCAAAGCGGGCAAAAACGTTAGTCTGCCTGGGAGCAAGACATCCTGGTCCGTGACTGGGCTGGTTTTCTTCTTGTAGTCCGTGATTGCCTGTAGACTGCCACATGCCTCTCGTGTCTGAGCCGTTGAATTGAGATTCTACTTTGTCTCTGTACTGATGCTTAGCTTGTTTGATAGCCTTGCGGAGGGAATAGCTGCACTGTTTGTATTCGGTCATGTTACCAGTCACCTTGCCCTGATTAACAGCAGTGGTTCGCGCTTTCAGTTTCACGCGAATGCTGCCATCAATCCACGGTTTCTGCTTAGGGAATGTTTTAATCGTTGCTATGGGAACGATATATTCAACGCAGGTTCTAATGAACTCGCACACCGAATCAGCGTATTCGTCAATGTTGTTATCTGATGCAATACGAAACATATCCCAGTCTACGTAATGGAAGCAGTCTTGGAGTGTGGAGTCAGCTTGGTCGGACCAGCGTTGGACAGACCTCAGCGTGGGAGCTTCTTTTTTTAGTTTCTGTCTGTAGGCAGGGATCAACAAAATGGAGTCGTGGTCAGCTTTCCCAAAAGGAGGGCGGGGCAGGGCCTTATATGCGTCGCGGAAGTTAGAGTAACAATGATCCAAGGTTTTTCCACCCCTGGTTGCGCAATCGATATGCTGATAAAATTTAGGGAGTCTTGTTTTCAGATTAGCCTTGTTAAAATCCCCAGCTACAATGAATGCAGCCTCCGGATAAATGGATTCCAGTTTGCAAAGAGTCAAATAAAGTTCGTTCAGAGCCATCGATGTGTCTGCTTGGGGGGGGATATATACAGCTGTGATTATTGAAATCATATTGTGAGAACAATTCAGGGATACACTTTTGAGTTCCTTCCCACCCCTACTACTGGCAATAGAGCGGCCTGGGATCTGGTGGGTGTGGACAGAGTGAGGCGAGAGCCCATCTGGAATGCAGGGAACCTCTCTGGGATAAAGGGCTGGTCTGGGTTGGGTCCAGACATGTGATCTACATCAACACTGACCCACCCCAAGATGTTTCCCTCCCACGTACACTTCAAAATTACTGTAATTGGGAACAAGTACTTTTTAGTTAGCGCAACTGTCTGTAAATATTTGAGTACACAAAAGATGGTCTGTGTAATTTCTCATATGAGAGCTTCCCATCTAAGTGCTGAAGGGACAAATGAAGAGGGAACTCGAGCTAGTCTTAGACAATTAAACCTCTGACTGTCTGAGCTGACAGCTGCTGAGGGAAGTTTAGCCCTGTTCTGTTATGTGAAGGAAATACAAAGTGCACCCTATCTAACCTCAGCAGTTTGCCAGAGTCACAGAGAGTAAACACTGAATTCATGACAATCGCCCTGCCTTCTAGGATGGAACATAGTTCCATCATGCACTCAGCTACCGACCAGAAATTACAAGACAGGTTTCATGGGCTAAAGTGTGTGCATTATGAACTTTAATTAAATGTATACTTAAAGTTTCAGAATTGCAGTGCATTTGGATTTTCACCTTGTAATGTTTGTTTTAGAACCAGCTACCTGAACATGCCCACACTGAACTTACCTGGCAAAGGAATAAACTACCAGTATCACTTGCACTACAAAAGACATGCTAGCTACAATTCTAATTAATTCACACCCCTACTGACTGTGTGCAATTGTATTAGTCTTGAGAGTAATACGACAGAAGGTATGCATATAGGCTATTATGTAGGCTATTATCATTTAAAAAACACATGAAGAGCATGTCAAAGAGTTGAGAGTTCTGAAGGAGAACACAAATGTCCAACTTACTTTTTGATGGTAGCCTTTCTGTTGAAGCCCAATTCCTTCTGCTCCCTATGTTCCAAATGTCAGACTCAGTCCTCTCCGCCAAGGAACGCACAAACACTTACAACCACACCTCCACCCACTTCCCTCCCTCTTTTCCTCAAGTCCACACCCCACTCAAATCTCTCTCTCCTTTCTCTCTCTCTCTCTCTCTCTCTCTCTCTCTCTCTCTCTCTCTCTCTCTCTCTCTCTCTCTCTCTCTCTCTCTCTCTCTCTCTCTCTCTCTCTCTCTCTCTCTCACACATGCATGCAATTACCCAAAAGCCACTATTTCAACAACTTTGTGGTGGAGTATTTGTTTTTCATGTTCTAGCTATGTCTTTGTCACTCTGTCTATTTAGGCCATTATATCCATGAGTACTCAGAGGAAGCTCACTGACTCACCTACAGATGTTTGGGGAACTCCCAAAATATTGTCATGAATTCAAATCCCTGCTGCCATGGAGACTCAGTAGTAGCCAGAGCGACCACATTGTTGCTGTTGTATCTCCACACTCTGACGTGGTGGGTGTAGTGTTTCTGCCTGATCCCCACCCCCTCTCTCCATTCCCCCTCCAAAGCTCTCTCTCCGGGAGGATAGTCAGGATGAAGGAATGTAGTTGGTTGGGAGGGAGGGAGGGAGGGAGAGGAGGAGGTAATAAGTGCAAGTCATAGCCTGAGAGAGAGAAAGAGAGAGATTGTGTGTTTGCATGAGAACGACTGAGAGAAACGTGTTTCCCACTAGTTCAATTCATATTCACACTTGATTGATAGATATAGTGCACTATCTAGGACAATAGCCTGACAATATAAGTAGAGGGAAAGAAACCTACTTCTATTGACCTCTACTGAGGTAATGTGCTACATACAGAGTGCTTCAGCAGCCTCAGGTGATTTCACAGGGTAATGATGGAGTTTCAGACATGTTTGGCCAAGTGACTTATCCAATGGGCAAGTCACATACTGGGTTATTGGTGGATACGGTTCCACAAACAGCATACCTCACTTGGGTCAAAGTCAAGGAATGTGGAGTAACCTCTAAAGATGTACTGTGAACTCCCCACACCCAACACTAAGACTGTGACTGTCACAAATCCAATAGGATACACCTTAGCCCCTAGGAGGACAGGCAACTCAAATACTGGGCCTCAAATATAGAAAAAGGCAGAGAGGGAATTTAGAAATGTTGTCTAGCCTGCCTCTTCCCACGGTGTATCAACAACACCTACCTGACAAGTGAGGTAAGCTAGCTTGGGTACAGTGTGGCCTACTATATATCCCTGCTTCCTCTGTCTCCCTGTGGAAGCTGGTCCCGAGCTGGGCGGGGCCCCAGTGAAATTAACAAATAACATGCCTGTGTAGCTTCATCAACAATCAGCCCTTTGTTCATCAAAACTGGAAAAACCAGAGCCCACAAAGCAGGGTTGTCAAACTCATTCCACGGAGGGCTGAATGTCTGCAGGTTTGTTTTTTTTCTTTTCAATTAAGACCTAGACAACCAGGTGAGGGGAGTTCCTTACTAATCAGTGACCTTAATTAATCAATCAAGTACAAGGGTGGAGTGAAAACCTGCAGCCACTCGGCCCTCTGTGGAATCAGTTTGACACGTGCCCTAAAGGCAGACTGGACTGTTTGTTGTTTTAATTGAAGTGTTGTATGTACAGTATTAATAACGTGTTGGCTCCTTAATATTAAAGGCAGACTGGACTGTTTGTTGTTTTGGAATCAGTTTGACACGTGCCCTAAAGGCAGACTGGACTGTTTGTTGTTTTGGAATCAGTTTGACACGTGCCCTAAAGGCAGACTGGACTGTTTGTTGTTTTGGAATCAGTTTGACACATGCCCTAAAGGCAGACTGGACTGTTTGTTGTTTTAATTGAAGTGTTGTATGTACAGTATTAATAACGTGTTCGCTCCTTCATATTCAAGGTGGGTCTACAGCGTGGCTCGCCTTGCCTTGTGTGGGATGAGAAGTTAGAATGTGTGGGTTACTTCTGTGACGGTTGAGAAAGACCACGCCGCTTGTGACTCAACGCTGAGGAGCTCCCAGGGCCGCTCACTGACAGAGTATTTCCACACGGCCGTGTGAAACCGTTCCAGTGTCCACGTGCCAAAGGGAGTAAGACCATAAGCACGTCACTTTACAATGGTCAAATGATCTGCTGTGGTTAACTGTCATTCTCCCCGGTCTCTGCCTGTCTGAGTCTGTCTACGGCAACATGACTGTCCTGGAGGTCTGATTGCTAGGTTTACATTTAGAAAGACAGCAAGAGTATGTAGGGTAATTTGAAAGAAAACTGTGTACTGTTTAATGAGTCAGAACAGATAATAGCCTGTATCAAAAACAGTGTGTTGAAACTCTGTCCCTACCCAGTGTTGATTAATTGGGATGAGGCTATTGGAATCTCACTCATCCCTTCACTCCCACTTGTCGCTTGACTGGTTTCCTATACAGGTAAGGTAAACACTGACATCATGGTGCCGTTGTAACACACACGATCACACCCTTCTGGCCCTCAAATTAATGTCATAGCCACACACACACACAGTGGAAGGTGAAAGGAGATCCCTATCCTACAGGGAATACTACATGGAGCAAATGGACTGTCTAATTCTATGCCTGCCAGTCAATGTTCCCTCATTTAAAAAAAATTGCTTAACAAGTTTCAGGTCTGCTGAAAGCAAAACTTGAAAATGCTGTGCAACTTCCGGTGTGCGTTTACTGTGAACACCGAGGATGTACCTGCTTTAAGTTAGTTCTAACAGTGGTCAAGTAGGCTACTGTGGCTATTTGATCATAACGTAGGCCTAGCATCAAAAGCAATGGAGAAAATGCATCACATAACATTTTAACAGCTGTTCTATTGTTCAGCCTACAGTAGCAGCCAATGTGTGGTGTTCAATATAGGCCTACATTCCATGAGACTTTTGACAAAAATATACAGGGCTTGACATTAGTCTGTTTATACACTTGTCCTTGTGTTTTTTGATGCAAGAAACCACTTTACAAAATAAAATTCAGTATTATTCTCATCCCATTATTACAGAGAATCAGACAAATTGTTCTACCCTCTGCCTATTGGCTACTTAGCTTATTCAAGCCTGTCTCAAAATACATCACTGCCCATTGAAGACCAAAAAAGCACTTAAACTGACTTGCTTTTCAAAGATGTCTAGAAATGCACATGTTTTGTGCTCTTGTAGGAAGCAATCACTCCCCTATTGCTGACTACCACTGGGGCTATAACAGGGCTAATAACTCCCTAACTAGCAAAGGATATGAACAAATGTACACGTCGCTACATGCAGCTCTCGCTTTGATCTCAAAACAAGGGCATCTGCACACGACCACTCATGCTGTAAATACAGTCTAGTTCAAAGTGAACGGCACAGATCCATATATGGCAATGGTCTATTTGCATATAGGACTACTGCAGCTCTGATTGGTTATGGCACACTGGTCTGTGTCAAGTAGGGGCCTGAGTTATGCATGTCAATGCAATCGAATCAGACTCCGATGCTTTCTGCCCACACCAAAAATCTCTTGCATAGTTTGTTTTGCATACTAAGTCTTGTATAGTTGATTTTGTTTCGGTATGTTGCATTGAAAGTGGCTAATATTGCGTTGATTTGATCACAATTGCCACAGTAAAGGGAAACAGTGATCGTGTTAACTAAGGGGGAAACTCTAGAAAGTTGAGTGAAAATGTATCTCGTGCTTCTCTGCTCGCTGATATTTCTTCTGCATGGCAGTCCCGGGGAACTGCATGCCCGCACAAGCGCTCACAGCTTAGATGGAACATTGCTGCCAGTTGAAGGATACTACTCCCATGATCTCCATGTTGTGGCATGCTCCTTCCACATACATTATTCTCTGTAATGCACAAGTAATTCACACGCAAGATCAAGCCCCTTGAAACTGCCCAGGTGCAGCTACCACCCATATTAGTGTAGTGAGGGATGCTAAATCTGGTCACTCCCTCCATTAGAGATCCCAGGGACAATATTCTGGCTGAAAAATTCAAGAGGAAAGTGTAAAGTAGTAGGGGTCTGTGATTATGTGGTAAAACCTGGTAAGCCACTGGAAAGCCAGCCAAAGTAAGAGACGTATGAGCCTAATTAAGGTGGAGCAACATTCAGGTCAGCCAGGTGCCATCATAGGTCAGCCAGAAACAGGTAGAGTTGGACTAGGTCCTAGGACATACACATCAATGTGATTTTATGTAAGCCTCAAAACTAAATGATATCATTATGCAGAGTACATGGACATCCTGTGATTTGTGTTACCCTTTACGTGACCAGAATTAGAATGACATTTTAATTGCTATGTCATTATCATTTTGGTTTCACGAGATTATATCTACTTTTGCATAACACTGATTTCCCTGGGGATGATGGGGACAGTGAGATCAGTTGAGGCCTGTAACGGCAAAACGATGGCAGTCTGTGGTTCCTTTAGATTCGTCTGGGGTTTCTCAATGCTCCCCATGTTTAAAATATACAACAGTTTCCTATACAATACTACAGTAGTTACTATAGAATGATAAACTGTATCATACTGTAGAATACTATACTGTAACTGTAGTATCCCTCAATAATGTGTAGTACTTACTATAATGTTGAAGTATACTGTAGAATACTATCGTAAATACTCAATATTATCCCCCCCAAAAAACACTGTAGTAAATATTACATTAATGCCCGCAAAATAATAAGTGAGAAACCTACATGCCAAGTGCAGACCAACCTGTTCCCTACAGGTTATAGAAAAGAGTAGAAGCTCTGAGCTATCTGTTCAGACCCCAGTCCTACTATCTAAAGGTTATGGAAAATGTGATATTTTAGTATTTCTCCAGTATGTTTCCTGAAGGAGAAAGCCTCCACGTCTAAGATAATAAAATAAAAACACTATAGTAAGCTAAATACTACAGTAATGTCTACAAAAACACTACAGTACATACTACAGGCCACAAAACACTACAGTACATACTACATGCCACAAAAACACTACAGTACATACTACAGGCCACAAAAACACTACAGTAAATACTACAGGCCACAAAAACACTACAGTACATACTACAGGCCACAAAAACACTACAGTAAATACTACAGGCCACAAAAACACTACAGTAAATACTACAGGCCACAAAAACACTACAGTAAATACTACAGGCCACAAAAACACTACAGTAAATACTACAGGCCACAAAAACACTACAGTAAATACTACAGGCCACAAAAACACTACAGTACATACTACATTTACATTTACATTTAAGTCATTTAGCAGACGCTCTTATCCAGAGCGACTTACAAACAGGCCACAAAAACACTACAGTAAATACTACAGGCCACAAAAACACTACAGTAAATACTACAGGCCACAAAAACACTACAGTAAATACTACAGGCCACAAAAACACTACAGTACATACTACAGGCCACAAAAACACTACAGTAAATACTACAGGCCACAAAAACACTACAGTACATACTACAGGCCACAAAAACACTACAGTAAATACTACAGGCCACAAAAACACTACAGTAAATACTACAGGCCACAAAAACACTACAGTAAATATTACTGTATACTACAATCCGCAAAAGCACTACATAAATAACTATAGATTATACTACCATGTATTTATACGATAGAATACTATAGTATTTTGTCATGTGGGTCCCTGCAAGGGGAATTCCAACAGGTCTTAAAGCAGTCTGTTGTTGTTCTGTAAACTGTCAGGGATAGCTTTAAGGGACATGAAGCCCAATGTACTAACAAAAAACTGATAAGAAATGTAGCCACTACTTGTTTTGGTTGTTCCAGCAACTGTTTACATTCACTCACTATACACCAAGTCACTTGGCTCTGTCATAACCTCACATGGTCTCTCCTATCATTGCTATGCAGACGACACACAATTCATCTTCTCCTTTCCCCCTTCTGATGACCAGGTGGCGAATCGCATCTCTGCATGTCTGGCAGACATATCAGTGTGGATGACGGATCACCACCTCAAGCTGAACTTCGGCAAGACGGAGCTGCTCTTCCTCCCGGGGAAGGACTGCCCGTTCCATGATCTCGCCATCACGGTTGACAACTCCATTGTGTCCTCCTCCCAGAGCGCTAAGAACCTTGGCGTGATCCTGGACAACAAACTGTCGTTCTCAACTAACATCAAGGCGGTGGCCCGTTCCTGTAGGTTCATGCTCTACAACATCCGCAGAGTACGACCCTGCCTCACACAGGAAGCGGCGCAGGTCCTAATCCAGGCACTTGTCATCTCCCGTCTGGATTACTGCAACTCGCTGTTGGCTGGGCTCCCTGCCTGTGCCATTAAACCCCTACAACTCATCCAGAACGCCGCAGCCCGTTTAGTGTTCAACCTTCCCAAGTTCTCTCACGTCACCCCGCTCCTCCGCTCTCTCCACTGGCTTCCAGTTGAAGCTCGCATCCGCTACAAGACCATGGTGCTTGCCTACGGAGCTGTGAGGGGAACGGCACCTCAGTACCTCCAGGCTCTGATCAGGCCCTACACCCAAATAAGGGCACTGCGTTCATCCACCTCTGGCCTGCTCGCCTCCCTACCACTGAGGAAGTACAGTTCCCGCTCAGCTCAGTCAAAACTGTTCGCTGCTCTGGCTCCCCAATGGTGGAACAAACTCCCTCACGACGCCAGGACAGCGGAGTCAATCACCACCTTCCGGAGACACCTGAAACCCCACCTCTTTAAGGAATACCTAGGATAGGATAAAGTAATCCTTCTCACCCCCCCCCCCCCTTAAAATATTTAGATGCACTATTGTAAAGTGGTTGTTCCACTGGATGTCATAAGGTGAATGCACCAATTTGTAAGTCGCTCTGGATAAGAGCGTCTGCTAAATGACTTAAATGTAAATGTAATAAAAAAAAGCCTGATATTTAGTGGAGTTGCCTGTTTCCATGGTGACTGGTCAGGGTTTTATTCTTGATCCACTCCCTCTCTGTCACTTCCACCCTGTGGCTCTTTTTTTAGATCTCACATTATTGCTACATTTCACTTAGTTTGCACATGATCTACCCTCCTCCTCCTTCTCTGACTGTTTTGTCCCTCCTTTTCCTGCTCAGCCCTTGTTTCAATGAAATCTCAATGAAATCCAGACATACATATTTTTTGCTTTGAAAAGTTGAAAAGAAAACAACTCCTGACTGTTGGTAGCTAGGCAACTCACAATGAGTCATCACTCTGCAGCGCCCATCAACCCCCCTCTCCTCCCCTGTACACTCTCTTCATGTAGCATATTGAATAGTGTGGTTCAGTTAGACAGTGTACATTACGCTCAGTTTCAATGAATTCCCTGTTACTTACGGGTCCTTGAATATTACAGTAGTTAGTATGCAGATGCCTGATAAAAGAGGAAAGTACAGTGTTTTTGTTTTTCAGTCACTCTTAGGCCTACTGCTGTCTGTACAATTCATGCCACTGTCCTGTTCGGTTGATAATGATCAACATTGATGTTGTCATGTGGTGACACAGTGTCTCTATGACAATAATAGCAACGGTTATAGTGATGATATTACAAAGGAAACACTCAATAAAATCCCTATGACGCACAAATTTGCTAGATTATTCCAAATTGATTTCAGGGAAATTTCCACACAAAAAATATCCCAATTTCTGCCAGCCATCTGTGAGAAACCTTACATGCCAAGTATAGATCATATGTTGTGTGGAAGAGAGCAGAAGAGCTGAACTATTGGTTCAGGCTCCAGTCCTACCTACATACAGACTATGGACCCCACTTCTATGTCAAAGATACAAAAACAATACAGTGAAGTAAATAATACACTACTCTGCTAAAACACTATGGTGAATACTATAGTATATAAATATAGCAATACTGTAGTATTTATACCATAGTATACTATAGTATTATGTCATGTGAGTTGGTACAAAAGCAGGTTCCCTAACCCATACCTTCAAAGGTGAAACTTGATTAGGGTCCGGTTCACCTCTTAGCAATTGCTGACGTTCTTATGCTACAGCAGATGAAGGTTTATTTTCCTACCATATTAACAAAGCAAAGTTCTAGGAACTGCGTAAGGTTACTTGGCCATACCAGGGTAAGGGTGGGGGGAGTGGAGAATTCAATGTGTGCTTTGACTTGTATGACAATACCACCCTCTTGTGGAGAAACGAGAGCCTGTCATCTCTAACGTATTGTGGTTAAGTTTCAACGTGACTTTTAGTATGGTAAATTTTATAGCAAACCTGTAATTATATACCCCTGTAGAAATGACAAGCATAATTGGAATCAGCATGCCATTGTTGAGACTAATTACCAATTAAGACTACTTGAGGTTGAATCAGTGAACACATGTGGTGCTTGCGGAAGCTTTCAAAATATATATTTCCCCTCGTCCCAGTGAGTTAATGCACGTTGAGAAACAATCATATTGGCAATGTATTTTACACATAAATGTTACGGTATCCTCCTACTTTACATTCTAACAATCACTCGGTATCTGCGAGGTCAGGCTCACGATTCGACGGGTAAAATAATAATCCACACACCTGTTGAGTTCACAGAATCCACACAAAATCCTCTTTCAAGCGACAGTGTCTCCCGTAATGATAAACTGGCTCATTACACCCCGACGACAAAGACCAACGTCCGTCAAACAAACCAGCCAAGAAAGCGCGTAGAAATGCCAGCGCGAAGACAGATCAACGAGACCAAGCCACGCGAAATTGGTGAATCATACGAAAATGTGTATTTTCGCACGTTATCTCAGGACTTTGAAGAATTGAACAGATCACGAGTTTCAGGTAGAAAACGAATGGTGGTATTCAATGATAAAAACGACAAGTACCATGCCAAACAACACGAGGAGAAGCATTCGGAAGGTTTACCATTTAAATCCTATAGTAATATCGATTGCAATCAAGGAGAAATTCAGAATTTACATCGTGGAAAGTTTTCCATCACGGGAAACGATGAGAACCACTCACAAATGGCATACCACTCAGATTCAGTAACTCCAGGTAAGCTATAGGTGGGCTCTGTCTGTCATGTAGCCTATTCTACCATTTAACTTGTTTAGTTTGACTAGCCACGTATTTATTTGCTCAAAATATGCATAATGGGCTAATGTTACGTCTATTATAGGAGTGCGTGCAGGAAAGATCCGAGTTCGAGGTGAGATGGCGAAAGCAGAGAGCTGGATGAGAATGGAGCCAGACGTAGAATGTGGAGATGAGACTATGACCCTCACTGTCAGAGGGAGACGAGCCCTACATCTGTTAGTAGACAGAGGTAAATCACGACTCCGTTCCGTTACACATTAGTCAGTCATTGGATGAAGGTGTCTTCTGTACAGGGGAGTGTTTATTTTATTATATATATATATATATATATATATATATATATATAATTTTTTTTAAAGAGCCCCGATGCTCGGTCTGAACATTAACTCACATCGCTTGGGGTAGGGTTTTGGAAGCATAAGGACCTTATATTTTATATAAGCAAGACATAATTTTATAAAAACAAACATTTTAAATTGATACACACCTTTAGAGTTAGGCCCTACCTAGACATAGTATGTGTAAATCTGGGACACTCAAATTAGTTTGCTATGGTTACATAAAACGGAAGGTTCCTTAACCTTTTAACCTTAATCCATAACCTAGCTAACGTTAGCCACTTTTTTATACAAATTAATACATACCATACGAAACGTAGCATATCATACTAAATGCAGTGTCACGGATTTACGTACAGAATAATACGGAAGACAGTGGACTACTGTGCTAATTAGCTATCTGCGTCTGAACACCTTTGTGTAAATGGAAGACGGACGCCACAAACTTGAGACGTCACCAAAAAATACTATCGGCTGCAACTGTGTTAAAAACTGTACAGTATTTTCATATATGAAATGATTTTGACGTGATATGAAAGTAGAGGGATTTATGTTTCTAGAGACATACTGCAATTGAAAATGGATTCCTGTTTAAGATGGAGTATTTGACTATTTTGACTTCCAGAGCCAATTCGCCATTAAACAGAACATGTAAAGTCCTTGGACTATAAGGAGTAAAGTTAGCCCAATAATGGGCTAAAAGGAGCCTAAGTCTGACCACAAGGAGTGTGGGTGTGAATGATGCATAGCTGTAGGCTATTCTATTCATTTGTCCTCTTGCCTTTAGCGAATGCCTCTGCTGTCCCCCTGGCCCAACTACCCTCTCAATGTGGCTACTCCGTCGAGTCAACCTGGCGAGACTTGACGTTTGTGGTACCTTATAATGCCTGTCACGTCAACCAAGAAGTGGTAAAGTAGCACTCACCCCCCTCTGCCCTGCTTAAAAGTAACTTGATGTCCATAGTCACAATCCATTCTCTGAACTTGTCTGACTGGCAGGTGAAAACTGTTCTGTGACTGTCATTCTGTCCACATAAAAGCTTTTTCTATTGTTCTTCACACACCGTTATTCACTCCTTTCCTTTGGCCTGCTGACAGGATGGTAGTTATGTGTTGCCTCTGATCTGGAGAGGGACCCCTGTGAAGATGTCCTGCCCAATGTCCCAGGCCCTGGCCCCCTCCTCCCTCTGCTGCTCATCTCAGGGAATGACTGTCAGACTGCAAGTTCAAGGAGCCAAAGAGGAGCTCAGAGTCAAGGGTAAGTGTGGAGTTTAATTTATCACAATTGTACTCGGCCTGCACGCTATCGCTGCTGAACAGACCGATTTAAGAGACCTAATTTGGACTGAATCCAATGTTTCTGTAACTATTTCTACAGCTATGATGAGTTTGTGGGGCTACTGTCAGGTCTGTATGTGAGCTGTGTTGGTTTCCCCCTGCAGTTAGAGGAAAATGGATGCCACTGCTTTCGCTGGCCCTGCAGTGTGGCTACAGTATGGACAGGCAACATGGAGAGCTGCTCATATCTGCACCCTTCACTGGCTGTGGGATCACATCAAAGGTGAGCCGTGGCAATCCTATTGCGCTATGACTTGGGATGGAAATGATCAGGGCTACTCAGGGCTACTTGACTGTTCTTTTTGCTTTTACATGGAATTTGCTGAAACAATTTATTTGCTTAATAATGTTGCATTTTACACTGTGAACAAAACATTAGGAACACCTGCTCTTTCCAGGACTGACCAGGTGAAAGCTTTGACCCCTTATTGATGTCACTTGTTAGATCCACTTCGATCAGTGTAGATGAAGGGGAGGAGATGGGTAAAATATACTTTTTTGAGCCTGGAGACATGAATTGTGTATGTGTGCCATTCAGAGGGTTGAATTGGCAAGACAAGAGATTGCAGTGCCTTTGAATGGGGTATGGTAGTAGGTGCCAAGCTCACCGGTTTCTGTCAAGAACTGCAACGCTGCTGGGTTGTTCATGCTCTAAAGTTTCCTGTGTATTTCACTAACTGAAATAATGGACATTTTCTTCCAGGATGGAAGATACACTCTCTCTCTTCAAATAGGAGAGAAAGCCGTCATACTGGCCTGTCCTTCTTCTCTGCCTGTCCAAGTAACACAACCCCTCCGACCTGTAGCAGATTTCCCCCATTATGTAACTATGGGCCCAACAAGCTCAGTTTCCTCAACCCTGCTGTCTAACCCTTCTTCCATAACCCTGTCTTACCCAGTGCTTCACCCATCCTTCCCATTCAATCCCCTGTCCACATTGCCCCCTGATCAGCCTCCCAGCCCTGGTGTCCATGTTACTTCTCCCTTGACTACAGGCCCCTCTGTCCATCCTCCCCTGGCTCAGCGTCTTCAGGCCTACCCATTCTCTCAGTATTACTACCTCCACACGATGCCCCTCAGTGAGTCATACCAGTCACCCCTCTCATTTAGTCCCCCCTCTCAACTCTCAACTACAGGCCCCACTGAGTCGAAGCCAGGCCACACTCCTGTCCCAAGCCACCCCAACTACAATAACCCCCATGTTACTCAGTATTCTTCCACTACAGCTGGTCATCCAGTTCACTCTGAAGCCCCCACTCTCCGACCCCCTGAGTATACTCGCCACCCATACTACCACAACTACTATCACCCCAACATCCCTATGCTTGAGCCACTTCAAGGGCCCAGTAATGGTGCCAAGACTGGTACTTCCACCAATGGTCCTCAGGTTGAACCACCTGCCCCTCACAACCTTAACCCGATCTTCCGGGTGTTTCCGCACTACTACCTCTACCACCCCAAAGTGCCTCCCTATAACCCACCCCAACACCCTCTGCCTGTTACCCCTGCCTCTCACTTCTCTACTCTCCCGGTTAGCAGTTCACAAACACACCATAGAACTCCTGTTCCTCATGTGCCTCACCCTCCACCCTATCCTCACTACTACACCCCACAAACACCCAGTGGTGAAGTCAAGAGATCCCATCACCCTGATAACCCTTTTATTCATCTTCAACCTTTGAAACCTATCACTTCCCCTAACTCATCTCCCACCTTAACAGAGATCCCATTCTACCAATACACTCTTAATTTTCCCTACAAGCCTCCACTGATCCATAAACATAGACTTGGTCTCCAGACCAACAATCCCTCTAAACCCATGGACGAACATCCTCCAGTTGTCCCATCTCCCCCTGCGTCGTCTCCTGATCAAAGTGGAAAGTCGCACCCTCATGGTCACCTGAAATGGCCTCCACAACAACAACCCTCCAATTCACACACAGCCCAGAGTCTGTCTACTAGTTCTACCTCTGTTGCCCATGCTGCAACCCAACCTCTTCTCTTTCCAAACTTCCCCCCGTTGTACTACCCTCATCTGAAATCACCCATCAGCAACCCTCAACAAGAACAAAACCCTTTTACTGTCCTCCCCACTGCTCCGCCTGCATCCTCTTCAACCTCTACTCCAGCATCTGGCCATCCAGGTTATCCACACTACTACGATCACCCATACTATTACTACTCAATGCCTTATGATCCATACAGATTACCCCAACCTGTTGATCATGCATCTTCTGCCCCATCTAAAGGAGCTCCGACTCCTCCATCTCAGACCCCTGCTCATCACACTATGGAAACCTTTCACCAACCAGCCCTTCCATATGACTATTCCCAGGCCAAAATGCCTATCCAGATTACTACCCAACCTCTGTCTTCTCCTGCCACTAACAGTCCTCAAACCTCCACTCCAACCCCAGAATCTACAACTCCTGAAATCCCACCCTTTCCCTTTGACCCCTACTACTACTACCATCCTGGAATGTCCATCTACGACCAGGACCAAAGCTATGATCCCAGTACACACGCCGAAAAGACATCAGGGGCTCAAGCTTCCCTAGATTCTGACCATTATAGAAGAGGAAGCTTTGCCCGCACTCCTGTGGCGAGTCCAACCCATGCACCCCATCCTACCACCAACCCCACTCATAACCCCTCACACCATCACATCATTCATCCACAACCTTCAACCATTCCTTCGCCTCATCGTCCCAACCCAGGTCCCCCTGGAGATCTGTCAGACCCCGTGATGAAAGGTGAGTCTTCATCTTGAATATTTCTACTGTATGTGTGAACTGCACCACTATTGAAAGGCTATGTGGTTGTCTCATATCAGTGCAGGCACTATAAAGAGCCACAAGAGGGCACCTCACCTCTACTAGGTGATCCTGGAGACTACTGTGTAATTGGTTTTTACTTCAGTAACAAATATCCACTTTTTAAAGTAGGAGTTCATAAACCTGGTTTGTCACAACAGTACTGTTTCCTTTCCCTCCCTACAGACCCTGGTTTCAAGGCTGATACACACACACCCTGTGGCTTGTCTGACCAGGACTGTGACGGATCCTTAGGTTGCTGCTCTTACCTTGTGAATGGTTAGTCTCTCGATCTCAAGCTACTGGTCTTGGTTTTGCTATGGAGAAGCCATAACAGTTTGGTGTTTCGCCGACATCACAACACTTCTCGGAGGAGTGGAAATGGTCTTCCAGCATGTCCAAGGCCATGTGCACATGCTTGGTATTTCGGGAATGTCAGCTTTCAAACTGCTTTGCTACTCATTAGTTTACACAATGTGCTGTGTCTTAGGTCCTCAGGCTGTGTATGTGTGTCAACCCTCAGAGTGTACATCGGGGCGTCAATTTGTCTTTGCGGTCCCTGGCTCTCTGGTGGACCCCACGGTCTCCCTTCCCCCTCTACCTGCGGACAGCCATGTGTCCTGTACCCCCCAGAGGATGACCTCTGACCTGTACAGTGTACCCCTGGATGGCTGTGGGGTGCACAGATACGTAAGTTACTGTACACTTGCTATTCAACATCCTTGTATAACTGTTCAACATATTACCTGTGTAATTATTTAGCATGTTATAGTTTGATGCTCCTTTTGCCCTGTTGCTCGTGTCTGTTTGGTTAGGAGGATGGTCAGGCCATGGTCCACTTGTTGGAGTTCAACGCTCTACTTTCCACACAACATAAACACAGCACCACGTCTGAAGACTCACCTGTCCGGTAAAGCCATTTAACTACCTGAACAAATGGTTCAAATCCCCAGCAAATGTATTTCATTATTTTTCCCAGAAGTTACCATTTTGAATGCTAATGCTTTCAAACCATGATGATGAATTTGCAATCCTTTAGTACAGATGGGATGAGATAGTGCAACATGAGCTTGTCTTCTGTGTAGGTTGATGGTGGAGTGCAGGTCTTTTCCTGGTTCTCCTGGAAGGGTGAGGTACCAGGTGATTAACACCACCCCTAGCCCCCCTGTCCCCACTCAGGGCCCATTGGCTGTCCAGCTACGAATCGCTACAGGTAGGACTATATAAGTAATGAAACCTTCAGGAGTAGCAGCAGGGCTATGTAGGACTCTGAGGAGTGGGTTTTATCATACTGCATCTGCCAACTAACCACTTACCCTCCCCATATTTGCCTCTGCCTGTAGATGAGCACTACAGCAGCTTCTACTCAGAGAAACATCGACCACTCAGTCGACTTCAGGGGCGACCTTTGCACCTGGAAGTGGGTCTGCTGAGCCCCCCAGACATGGCCCCTGGCCTGGTGCTCCTGGTGCACTACTGTCTGGCCTACCCAGACACACCACAGGCCCGCTGGCTGCTCATCTATGATGGGTAGGTTGTTCCTGTTTGTTTACATGCAACAGCAGAGAAAGCAATTCATAGCTGTGTGAAATATCCATATTTTATAGGTTTTTCCACAGAACCTGCTGCTCAGCTCCACTAAATAACTGTCCATATAGTGAACAGGCAGTTATTTTGTCTGAACCTCCACGTTGTTTTGTCTAATTTTTCAGCTGTCCCAGCCGTGGTGACTCACAGGCCCCTCTCCCACCACCTGCCCAACCCCGTCACACCCGGAGGCTCACAATCACCACCTTCCAGTCTTTACCCACAGGAAGTCCCTCCCACCTGGAGGTCCGTTTCAGCCAATGGTGTCATATTATAGACAGTTTGATGCAGTACTGTCTGATCAGTGCATTTGAATGTGTTGTCCTGTCCTCATCCACAACAGATCTACTTCATGTGCTCCACGGAGGTGTGCTCCCCATCAGACGGGGACTGTATTGAGGGCTGCTTCAGTTTAGAGTTTAATTAACACTCCTATAACGGTTTGGACAATTGTGAGCACAAGGTAGGAGTATAAACCATCCATTTCTTGAAGTTACTAAAATGTACTGTTAATACTGTAGTGCTCAAATGTATGTGTTCAACTTGACACTAGTGTATGTTACATTAACTGTTATTCATTTGTAGGACCAAAGCTGGACAACTGAACAAATTAATAAATACACATTTACTCACTTGGTCAATGATTTTGTTTTTTCTCCAGTACTTATTCAGTCATGCAGTAAGCACAATGACAGATGAGGAAGAACTTTATTTTAACAAAAAAAGCTCCATTTGGTGCCAAGTTACAGTCAGTAGTATTAGCTTGTAACAGAACATAAGCTGTTCTCACAGTGCAAACAAAATCATTGTAGTTCTCATAACTTCCTACAAGACACTTGACCTGGTAAGGTACACCATTTGGCCCACTCCTGCCTGACACGGCAACACTTTGGCTAGTGTACCAAGCCACACCACAGCCTCCAGTACAACTGCTGCCTGATGGGAATTGTCTCCCTGAATGCCCCAAGCCCGCTGCGATTGGAGTGACTCAAAAGGAAATATTATTAATCGGTTCACATGCTAGAAATTGGCATCAAAGTAAAATGTTAGTCATTTAAGGATTCCACACTTAACTTTGCATATCATCCCACATCAACATCCAAACATGGAATGAAGAAATCGGTCTTTAATATCACCTTAGGGCATACAAGTGGAGCTGGAGTCAGTATTGTGTAGCATGATTAGATATTAATAATGTCCTTAATTTGGCATAGAGAACCAAATACAGATTAATCCAGGTAAGATACTAATTCTGTCAGCAGTACATTGCTATGGATATTGTAACAAACATTCTAAACTGATTACAGGGAACGGTAATGTTGGACAGTGCTTCACTTGTCTGATTACAGCAGTGCCCTCATTTAATGCTCCGTATGACTTAATAAAATGGTCCCTTTCATGTAAGCAGCATTAATGTCAGCAAGCGCAGCTATATACATTCAGTAACAGTGATTAAGGTAAAAAAAAGATGAAGGACTACAGTGGGAAGAGGGGCAGAGCAACAGTGTCTTGCCCTGTTCATGTCATCTAAAGCATGTCCAGATGATCGAGAGCCCTGTCCAGCTATGCAAATGAATGGAAGCTCATTTGGACATTGTTTTTATTGGACACCTCTCCAGAAGTATTACGTGACAGGATGGGGTGATGGTCACTGAATGACAACCATCTGGTTTGGTCTCATAGTGGAGAACTGTTTGAACGTGGTGGTCCTGTCCCCTCAGTACACAGGGTCAGAGAGGCGACTCTTCTTGATCTGTTTCATGAGGATGCTGCAGCACACCAGGGCTGTGATCTAGGAGCAACAGTAGATGGTGATGAGGGAGAAAAGGGTTAAGCAGAAGGGGATAATATAAAGAGAGCAGGGTGAGTGATCGCCCCCCCCCAGCACCTTCAGAATTAGACCACATGAAGTAACAGGGTGAGCGACAGCCCCCCATCACCTTCAGGATTAGACCACATGAAGTAACAGGGTGAGCGACAGCCCCCCATCACCTTCAGGATTAGACCACATGAAGTAACAGGGTGAGTGATCGCCCCCCATCACCTTCAGGATTAGACCACATGAAGTAACAGGGTGAGTGATCGCCCCCCATCACCTTCAGGATTAGACCACATGAAGTAACAGGGTGAGCGACAGCCCCCCATCACTTCATGTGGTCTAATTCTGAAGGTAACAGGGTGAGCGACAGCCCCCCATCACCTTCAGGATTAGACCACATGAAGTAACAGGGTGAGCGACAGCCCCCACCACATGAAGTAACAGGGTGAGCGACAGCCCCCATCACCTTCAGGATTAGACCACATGAAGTAACAGGGTGAGCGACAGCCCCCATCACCTTCAGGATTAGACCACATGAAGTAACAGGGTGAGCGACAGCCCCCCATCACCTTCAGGATTAGACCACATGAAGTAACAGGGTGAGCGACAGCCCCCCATCACCTTCAGAATTAGACCACATGAAGTAACAGGGTGAGCGACAGCCCCCCATCACCTTCAGGATTAGACCACATGAAGTAACAGGGTGAGCGACAGCCCCCCATCACCTTCAGGATTAGACCACATGGAGTAACAGGGTGAGCGACAGCCCCCCATCACCTTCAGGATTAGACCACATGAACAGGGTGAGCGACAGCCCCCCATCACCTTCAGGATTAGACCACATGAAGTAACAGGGTGAGCGACAGCCCCCCATCACCTTCAGGATTAGACCACATGAACAGGGTGAGCGACAGCCCCCCATCACCTTCAGGATTAGACCACATGGAGTAACAGGGTGAGCGACAGCCCCCCATCACCTTCAGGATTAGACCACATGAACAGGGTGAGCGACAGCCCCCCATCACCTTCAGGATTAGACCACATGAAGTAACAGGGTGAGCGACAGCCCCCCATCACCTTCAGGATTAGACCACATGAACAGGGTGAGCGACAGCCCCCCATCACCTTCAGGATTAGACCACATGGAGTAACAGGGTGAGTGAGGATTAGACCACATGGAGTAACCCCCATCACCTTCAGGATTAGACCACATGGAGTAACAGGGTGAGTGATCACCCCCCATCACCTTCAGGATTAGACCACATGGAGTAACAGGGTGAGTGATCACCCCCCATCACCTTCAGGATTAGACCACATGGAGTAACAGGGTGAGCGACAGCCCCCCATCACCTTCAGGATTAGACCACATGAAGTACATTTACATTACATTTAAGTCATTTAGCAGACGCTCTTATCCAGAGCGACTTACAAATTGGTGCATTCACCTTATGACATCCAGTGGAACAGTCACTTTACAATAGTGCATCTAAATCTTAAAGGGGGGGGGGTGAGTGACAGCCCCCCATCAGGATTAGACCACATGGAGTAACAGGGTGAGTGACAGATGAAGGTATGAGTTACTACAAAGAAGCAAAAGGTTGAAAAGGGAAACATTCAAATCTTGGGATTTGCTTCAACTCTCCTCTGACAATCAGTTTCATCATCACATTCAGCCCGGGAACAATGTGTAACACAACACCCATCTGTTGCTCTCTTCTACCAGTGCATTTCTGACCCTGCAGCAACATCTCCCCTGGTTTACAAATTTGACCACTAAACTGTGTGTCGGTGTAGCATTACCTACCAGCATAGCAGCAGTCCCAAGGAAGAGGCCCATCACCAGAGGCGCTTTGGACTCAAAGAGGTTGAGGATCACTGTAGGGCAGGCCTGCAGGGGGACAGAGAGACCAGAGGGGGACGGGTTAGGGCCTTGGGCTCAGTACAGAGCAGAGATCTGGATATCTAGGCCAGCCTCCTCAATGCCTCTATAGGTAAATAAACAAAGTAACCAATTTAATTTGTCAGTCTTGACAGATTATTTTACATATGTTTTTATTATAGTCAGTTATACAGTCAATATGAAAAACGACCGTATCCTATGCACCTGTACAGGGCCGGTCATGGCTGTTCTGCCACCCGAGGCGAGAGAAAGAAATTACCACCCAGCAAAACAAAGTTTTTTCCAGATGTTGAAATCAAGTTTATTTTCGGTTCTATTCTATTTTTAACATGTCAGTGCATTTTTGTTTGATTGGGCGCCATTTAGGTTTGGCTCTTTGATTGGAGAAACCTGCATGTTGCATATGTGTCCATCTCATTACAGTGTCATATATGTAATCTCCAGCCTGTACGCTACAGAAAAGGCCACATACTCTTTCTACCATATCCTGTATTTGCTACATGATTTACGCTAGATAATGTTTTTGACAGAATGTTGGTGGAGCGCTGCAGCAATGCGTCTCTCCAACAGCACTCTGGAGAGGCGCACTGTGAACGGACAAGCTAAAAATGTTGCGCCTTTGAGGAAGTGGGCATAGGGCGGCATCAGCGCTCACCTAAAGCCCATTGGCCATTGATTGAGTGAATTTTTCTTTGTTTTTAGGTAGAATAATGTGAGGCTTTATGCGTTGTTGGTGAGTCTTGTTCAGCTTAGCTTAGAAAATGCCACCCTCGTCAATCTGCCGCCACAGGCGTCTGCCTAATGAGCGGGCCAGCCCTGCACCTTACATATACTCGCAAATATCCATTGGCTGGACAACAATGCATGAAATACATTGAAGTTCAAGGTGCACATGTTTCTCAAGTTTATAGGATTTGGTGTATAATGAACACACTCACAGGGAGAGTTAAGGTTTCCCAAATGCCAGTTTTGGGACATGTTTTTTTTACCAAGACGTCCAAGGCACCAATGAGTCCACAGCAGTGCAACTAGGAGAGAGAGAGAAAAAGGCAACTGCAATTCAGAATGTGTACGTAATTGTTATAGAGCTGTGGATTGAATTAGCTCTGATGGAGTGAAATGTGCCTAACTAGCTGTGATGCTATTAATAGTTTGGGAATAGGTTTGATCTTTACCACATTGTGGAACATGGACAGGGTAACAGCCAAGCCAGGGTCTCCTTTGTCCACATACTGAGCGTACACAGTCATGTAGAATTTTGCCAGCTGCTCTCCCACCTGCACAGCAAAGAGAAGACGACAACACATGAGGTAGAGTTACACTGTTGACTACTACCATTTCATGAAATAGCACAGGGTTTGGTGATCTGCGTGAAAGGAAAGCCTTGGCTTGAAGTTGTTTATTATTCATAATTCTCTTTCCCTTCCCTCTCTCACCACATCGCTTCTCATGTAGGCGAACACACCGGCTGCAATCTCTACTCCAGCCAGGATAGCCAGCAGGCAGGAAAACTGGGAAGGACAGGTAAACAAGTCAGGTAAACAGCAGAACACATACGGTATGAATTACCATACATAAAAACCCAGTATCACAGTATATGTAGAAACTTCCCTTTACATTTCCATATTTCTTATTTGTGTTGCGACGTTAAATGTATGAACAATAAATAAAGTTGAATTTAAAGTTGCAACAATGACAAAAAACCCTGACCTTTGAGAAACTGTTTGAAGGTTACAATGTGCCACTAAAGTAAATCACTGGCTATCTTCACAAGCTACTCAAGCATAGAATTGCTAACATTCCTCAACATGAGTGCTGATTTTAATGTGAGAGCGATTACATACTGTATGACACGCTCACAGTCATGCATCCAATAATAAACCACACAGAAAAAGCAATCGCTGACGCAAAATGGCAACAGGAAGCTCTGAGCAAGATAAATCATTTACTGTGATTTCTACCTTGAACCTGCAGCCAAAAAACACGTTTCAGCTCATCATAGCTGTAAATTAGTAAGCGCATTGCTTTGTCAATTTGAGATACGAAGCAATCATAATTGCATCATCTGTTTCTCTCTGACATCAAAAACTGTAGTGTGTTTCGTAGAGGAATAGCTAATAATAATAATAATAGTTTGGTTTATTCCATGCTGTGAAAGTGTTTTCCAAATCTAGGGACTTTGTTAGAGCCTTTGATCTCTTCCTTGAACTCACTATCCCTAAGAACTGGTAACCTGTTGCTATACCCATGGTGGTGGTAAACCAGGAAACAGGTCACCCACTGAGTTGGTCATACACAAAAATGTCCTGCAGCAAAGCTTCATACAGGAAGCAAGTATTTCCTATCTCGAGCTCTTGTTAAATGGAAGCTTAAAAGTCTTTGGCTTTCTCAGACAGAGGCGAGATTTCCAGTGCTCCTCGATGGTTGCAAAGTGCACCATGGCTCGAGGTAGCGGATCAGTTGAGAGATTGATGACAAGCGCTTGCTAGGCCCTTGAGAGGTCAGAGGTGCGGCAAGGAGAACCTGAGAATTCTGTGGCGGGAAAAAGCAGCAGGATCACTCAACAATCCAAATGCTCCCACGTCACAGATTAGATTTCCACTGGTGCTTTGTGGGTAAGGGCTTTGGGTGACATATTGGGCTGAACAAGTTTAGATACTTTCTAGTGAGGAACTCTTATTAGGAAGTGAAACTAACATGCATGTTCTTATTTGTAATGGTTCTCCTCTTCGTCTGAGGAAGAGTAGTTAAAATCGGACCAACACGCAGTGTGGTAAGTGTCCATGTTAATATAACAGAACACGAAACAAAAATAACAACGAGAATGTAAGAAACGAAACAGTCCTGTCAGGTGAAACAACACAAAACAACTACCCACCAACACAGGTGGGAACAGGCTACCTAAGTATGGTTCTCAATCAGAGACAACGATAGACAGCTGCTACCTCTGATTGGGAACCATACCAGGCCAAACACAGAAATACAAAACATAGAACAAAACAGAATGCCCACCTCAACTCACGCCCTGACCAAACCAAAATAGACACATAAAAAAAAGGAACTAAGGTCAGGACGTGACATTATTAGCTAAGGTTACTTACCTCTGCCCACTCAAGCCTCTAAATCAGGGCTGTCAAATACTTTGTGCCCCCACTTCAGTGTAGTGTAACTAATGGAAAATGGATGCTGTTTTTCTTTTCGTTGTAGCTTACCACTGCCAATCCATTCATATTCTCATTGCATGCTCCATAGTCTCCGAAAACAGCCACGAGCAATATCACTGCTCCTAACGTAATCAACACTGACACACCTACAGTATGAGAGAGAGAGAGAGAGAGATGCTCATGTCAATGTTCACTGTTCAGCACAAATTATTTTTCAGCAACACTTAAGTTATACTTTATAAATTATTTTCAAATAGTTTATAAGTCATTAATAAACAAAGTTGTATTGTCTTTCTATCCATGGCTTACAGCTGTAAAAAGCTTTCCAAAACATTTGGAGCTGAAATTAGTAGAGTAGAGTTGTGTGAGCTCACCGATGACAAACTGTTGTGTGTTGAGGTCTATGTTGAAAAATCCTCTGGTCTCAGAGCTGAACCTCAGCCACAAGCCCAACCCGAACATCGCCATACCCACCAGCTGTCAGAGGAACAAACAAAAACTGTGCATGAAACAGTTTGTGTAACCACATCTAAAGATCAGTCTCACACAAGATGTTACAAATATAGTGTAAAAGATGTTCTAGTATTAAAGGGATACTTCTGGATTTTGGCAACAAAGCCCGTTATCTACACTGCTCAAAAAAATTAAGGGAACACTTAAACAACACAATGTAACTCCAAGTCAATCACACTTATGTGAAATCAAACTGTCCACTTAGGAAGCAACACTGATTGACAATAAATTTCACATGCTGTTGTGCAAATGGAATAGACAACAGGTGGAAATTATAGGCATTTAGCAAGACACCCCCAATAAAGGAGTGGTTCTGCAGGTGGTGACCACAGACCACTTCTCAGTTCCAGTTGGCTGATCTTTTGGTCACTTTTGAGTGCTGGCGGGGCTTTCACTCTAGTGGTAGCATGACACGGCGTCTACAACCCACACGAGTGTCTCAGGTAGTGCAGCTCATCCAGGATGGCACATCAATGAGAGCTGTGGCAAGAAGGTTTGCTGTGTCTGTCAGCGTAGTGTCCAGAGCATGGAGGCGCTACCAGGAGACAGGCCAGTACATCAGAAGACGTGGAGGAGAGCGGAGGAGGGCAACAACCCAGCAGCAAGACCGCTACCTCCGCCTTTGTGCAAGGAGGAGCAGGAGGAGCACTGCCAGAGCCCTGCAAAATGACCTCCAGCAGGCCGCAAATGTGCATGTGTCTGCTCAAACGGTCAGAAACAGACTCCATGAGGGTGGTATGAGGGTCCGACGTCCACAGGTGGGGGTTGTGCTTACAGCCCAACACCGTGCAGGACGTTTGGCATTTGCCAGAGAACACCAGATTGGCAAATTCGCCACTGGCGCCCTGTGCTCTTCACAGAGGAAAGCAGGTTCACACTGAGCACATGTGACAGACGTGACAGTCTGGAGACACCGTGGAGAACGTTCTCTGCCTGAAACATCCTCCAGCATGATCGGTTTGGTGGTGGGTCAGTCATGGTGTGGGGTGGCATTTCTTTGGGGGGCCGCACAGTCCTCCATGTGCTAGCCAGAGGTAGCCTGACTGACATTAGGTACCGAGATGAGATCCTCAGACCCCCTGGTGCGGTTGGCCCTGGGTTCCTCCTAATGAAAGACAATGCTAGACCTCATGTCAGCAGTTCCTGCAAGAGGAAGGCATTGATGCTATGGACTGGCCCGCCCGTTCCCCAGACCTGAATCTAATTGAGCACATCTGGGACATCATGTCTCGCTCCATCCACCAACGCCATGTTGCACCACAGACTGTCCAGGAGTTGGCGGATGCTTTAGACCAGGTCTGGGAGGAGATCCCTCAGGAGACCATCCGCCACCTCATCAGGAGCATGCCCAGGCGTTGTAGGGAGGTCATACAGGCACGTGGAGGCCACACACACTACTGAGCCTCATTTTGACTTGTTTTAAGGACATTACATCAAAGTTGGATCAGCCTGTAGTGTGGTTTTCCACTTTAATTTTGAGTGTGACTCCAAATCCAGACCTCCATGGGTTGATACATTTGATTTCCATTGATAATTTGTGTGATTTTGTTGTCAGCACATTCAACTATGTAAAGAAAAAGTATGTAATAAGAATATTTCATTCAGATCTGTGTCATTTTAGTGTTCCCTTTATTTTTTTGAGCAGTGTATATACTTCCCCAGTCAGACGAACTCATGAATACCTTTTCATGCATTCATTCAGAACAGTGCTTTATATTTAGATGCAACACTTTTGAGCTAATATTCTATAAGAGGAACAGGAGCTCAAGCAGTAAAGATTTGCTGTCAAGCACTGAGTATGAAGGCAGGTAAACTAATGCTTACTAACTAGCATTAGCACAATGGCTGGAAGTCTATGGTACAGTTGAAGTCAGAAGTTTACATTCACCTTAAACTTCTGACCCACTGGAATTGTGATACAGTGAATTAGAAGTGAAATAATCTGTCTAAACAATTGTTGAAAAAATTACTTGTCATGCGCAAAGTAGACTTAGGTTTGTTAACAAGAAATTTGTGAAGTGGTTGAAAAACGAGTTTTAATGACTCCAACCTAAGTGTGTAAACTTCCAACTTCAACTGTATATACTAGTATGCTAGCATTTACCATATACTTCGTCATTGTGCTAATGCTAGTTAGCATTGCGCTACACTAGTTAGCAACTTCCTTCAAACTGCATGCAGAGACATACAAATTGTATCCATGAGTTCATCTGAATTATGAGGCAGAAGATAATGGGGTTCATTGCCAAAATCCTAAAGTATCCCTTTCAATGTTACTATGAAATCTACAATGTTCAATTAATCAATTAAATTCAGTTGATTGTCAAGCAACACCAACATTGGGTGTGATGAAAACCTTTTTTTTTACAGTACCAGTCAAAAGTTTGGACACCTACTAATTCAAGGGTTTGTCTTTTTTTTTACTATTTTCTACATTTTAGAATAATAGTGAAGACAAACTATGAAATAACACATATGGAATCATGTAGTAACCAATAAAAGTGTTTAGCAAATCAAAATATATGTTATATTCTTCAAAGTAGCTACCTTTAGCCTTGACAGCTTTGCACACTCTTGGCATTCTCTCAATCAGCTTCATGAGGTAGTTACCTGGAATGCATTATAATTAACAGGTGTGCCTTGTTAAAAGTTAATGTGGAATTTCTTTCCTTAATGCGTTTGAACCAATCAGTTGTGTTGTGCCAAGGTGGGGATGGTATACAGAAGATAGCCCTATTGTTCAACTGTTCAGAGACTGTATGAATCAGGCCTTCATGGTCGAATTGCTGCAAAGAAACCACTACAAGGACACCAATAAGAATATACTTTTTTTGTGGACATTAGACTGTTGGAAATCTGTCCTTTGATCTGAATCTCGAATTTGAGATTTTTGGTTACAACCACTGTGTCTTTGTGAGACGCAGAGTAGGTGATTGGATGATCTCTGCATGTGTGGTTCCCACCGTGAAGCATGGAGGAGCTGTGATGGTGTGCAGGTGCTTTGCTGGTAACACTGTCATTCATTTATTTAGAATTCAAGGCACACTTAACCAGCATGGCTACCACAGCATTTTGCAGCAATACACATTCCCATCTAGTTTGGGCCTAGTGGGACGATCATTTGTTTTTCGACAGGACAACGTCCCAACACACCTCCAGGCGGTGTAAGGGCTATTTGACCAAGAAGGAGAGTGATGGATTGCTGTATCAGATGACCATGCCTCCACAATCATCTGACCTCTACCCAATTGAGATGGTTTGGGATGAGTTGGACCGCAGAATGAAGGAAAAGCAGCCAACAATGCTCAGCATATGTGGGAACTCCTTCAAGACTGTTGGAAAATAATTCCAGGTGAAGCCGGTTGAGAGAATGCCAAGAGTGTGTAAAGCTGTCAAGGCAAAGGGTGGCTACTTTGAAGAATCTCAAATAAAAAATATATTTGGATTTGTTTAACACTTTTTGGTTACTACATGATTCCATATGTGTTATTTAATCATTTTGATGTCTTCACTATTATTCTACAATGTAGAAATAAAGAAAAACCCTGGAATGAGTAGGTGTTCCCAAACTTTTGACTGGTACTGTATATTGAAAGCAGTAACTCCCCTCGATGTACTGTGAACATTTCGGGACTCTAAGACCAAGAAATGTATTCAAAATAGCTTCTGAAGTTTCATTATTGTATGTTTGTTAATGGGAAAATATGGCAGTTCTCAATTTCCTGAAAAGTTTGTTTTGGAGATGAGGTTCATCCGACAATGATGATTGGTAACATTGGTAACAATAATGTCATCATGTAATGTCAGGTGCAGCACTGTTTTGCAAAAAAGGACTACAAATAAATAGTCTAGTTTGGGAAATCTAGATAAACAAGACATTAATAAAAAAAAAAATAGCATTCCTTTCAAAGCACAGAAAGCAACAGAATAAATACTGAACAGAATAGCTTCCTTAACCAGGGGCCAGGACTAAACTAGTTCAACAAATTAAACAGCACGCCTGTGTGTTTCGTTTCCTAGTTTGAATTCATTAATATGGAATTCTCCTGCTTGGAATATCAGTTAGCTGGTAGAGTGAACTAACCACACCCCAATGATGCAGTAGGTCTGTGGTTTTGCATCTGTCGGCTCATATTTCACATACTATTACCTGTTCAATGATTTAGGCCTGCTTTTTAGCAGCAAGGCAACTGTTGTTTTGTTGCGTCTTTTGTATTCTTATTACATTGATTGGATATAAAGGTCTGACCAGAATGGTCACCCAAGCAGATTATCTGTATGAATGCCAACATTTTGAAACATAACATGAGAAACAAAAACTTATCATTAATTTCCATTATTGAAGGAGAAGTTCATAAATGGAATGAACTAGTGTGCGAGTACACAACATATGCACACACGCATACCGACAAAACACACAATTTGCTGCTGCAACGTTATTTTACTCTTATTGTCTATCCTGATACCTAGTCACTTTACCCTGCCTTCATGTACATATCGACCTCAAATACCTCGTACCTCTGCGCATTGATCTGGTACTCCTTGTCTGTAGCTCCATTCTCCTGTATTTTATTACATTTTTTGTGTTACTATTTCATTTGTATTGTTCTTTTAAAACTCTGCCTCATTGGGAAGGGCTCATAAGCAAGCATTCCATGGTAAAGTTTACAGCAGTTATTTTCGGGCATGTGACAAATCCAATTTTATGGACAACTGTGATGGGAAAGTGGTTTAATCAGTCAGACATGTTATTAACAGCAGTGGAAATATACAGAGATAGTAGCAAGGGTCTGGACAAAGATACATCTCATTTAAATTGGACTTTAAGCAAAGCTTATTTCCAAATCAGAAAATGGCAAATGCTGCCTAGGTTGATCAAAGATAAATAGACCATTGTAAATAACAATTTGTTCTTAACCCACTTGCCTAGTTAAATCAAAATAAATACATTTGAACTCGTCACCTACCACAATGAATTTACATTTTACACCAGCCCCCTTCTCTTTCTCATACACACCAGATACCAATGTGTTACCAATAGGCCTACAGTTACAGTGAGATTACGGATACTTACGGCAAAAATGATGTTGAACATGATGAGGAAACACTTGCACAGCTGGCCACATCCGTCTAGTGCCATGGTGAAAGCTTTGCGAACACGCAACACGCGGGAAGTCAGAAATACAGTGTGGTGTCCTGTGAAACGAATTGCATATGTTCAAACATCTAAATGTTTATAATATGTGTGGGAAAAAAGCGGTAATGGGTAATAGACTGTGTCGAGGGTTGGTGTAAGTATTTAGTTAACTATAGAGTATCATAGCCAGGTTTGAATCACTGCGAGGTGAATCTTTCATTAGAAACATTTTGTAACAGTTTTGTTTGATATTCTACCTCGAGCTACAGTGAGGGAAATGTAACGCAAGCCTGAACAAATATAAACCTACCTGGATTCTTTGCGCTCAGATCAGTCTCTTCACACTGCAGAACGCAACTGCGACACCAAACCGGTCTTAAATTTCAGAAGATTTGTGTGAAGAAGACAATTTATTGTTGGATTTGGTCTGGGTTAATTCCAACCCCCGGACCGATTGAATCCTTTGATTGGATTAGGCTGTTGAGTGACGGGGGGGCAGGACACCTCAGAAGACGAGAAGACAGAGGGTAGCAATGATGGAGAAATGAAACTTATCTTTGGCTAGTTCTGGGAAAACATTTTCGTTATGCGATAATCAGTTGTGTTGTGCAATAATGAGATTATAATTATGAGCAAAAAGGAGTAAGCAGATAATTGTACTTACTGTACAGTTATAGCCACATACAGTATATAATATAGGCCTTTCATAATCAAAACAAATGTATTTATAAAGCCCTTTTTACGTCAGCCTAAAACCCCAAACAGCAAGCAATTAAGGTCAGGTCGTTCTTCAAGATGTTCAAACGTTCATAGATGACCAACAGGGTCAAATAATAATCACAGTGGTTGTAGAGGGTGTAACAAGCCAGCAATTCGGGAGTACGAAAAAAGCAGATCCAGGACAAGGTAGCATGTCCAGTGAACGGGTTATGGTTCCATAGTCGTAGACAGAACAGTTGAAACTGGAGCAGCAGCACGACAAGGTAGCAGGTCTGGTGAACAGGGACAGAGTTTCATAGCCACAGGCAAAACAGCAGAACTGAATCAGCAGTACAACCAGGTGGACTGGGGACAGCCAGGAGTCATCAGGCCAGGTAGTCCTGAGGCATGGTCCTGGTGGGGTTTCTTTATTTTTTACTATTTTCTACATTGTAGAATAATAGTGATGACATCAAACTATGAAATACCACATATGGAATCATGTAGTAACCCAAAAAGTGTTAAACAAATCAATATATTTTATATTCTTAAAAGTAGCCTTGACAGCTTTGCACACTCTTGGCATACTCTCAACCAGCTTCATGAGGTAGTCACCTGGAATGCGTTTCAATTAACAGGTGTGCCTTGTTAACTATTTACATTGATACCCCCCTCCATTTGTTTTGTACACTGCTGGTACTTGCTGTTTATTATCTATTCATAGTCACTTCAATCCTACCTACATGTACAAATTACCTTGACTAATCTGTACCCCAGCACATTGACTCGGTCGGTACCAGTACCCCCTGTATATAACCTTGTCTGCTTCCAACTCAACCTCTCAAACACGTAGATCCCCTGAACGCAGCTCACTCTCCAGATCCCAATCACCTGAATTCTGATCACCTGTTCACACACCTGTATGTCATTATCACAGACTATTTAGTTCAGTTCTTTGCATCCCATCATTGTGAGGCATTGTTTGTTTTGTGTCACACTTGTATTCGGAGCGCTGGTTTGACTGTAATTTAATCCTCCTGTGTATCATAGTTTTTCCCCAGCCTCACTAACGACGCCTATTCCCTGCCTG
>NC_060188.1:18757831-18802831 GCF_021184085.1 Oncorhynchus gorbuscha | reverse complement strand
TGGTAGGCTTTGTTACTTTGGTCCCAGCTTTCTGCAGGTCATTCACTAGGTCCCCCCGTGTGGTTCTGGGATTTTTGCTCACCGTTCTTGTGATCATTTAGACCCCACGGGGTGAGATCTTGCGTGGAGCCAAAGATCGAGGGAGATTATCAGTGGTCTTGTATGTCTTCCATTTCCTAATAATTGCTCCCACAGTTGATTTCTTCAAACCAAGCTGCTTACCTATTGCAGATTCAGTCTTCCCAACCTGGTGCAGGTCTACAATTTTGTTTCTGGTGTCTTTTGACAGCTCTTTGGTCTTGGCCATAGTGGAGTTTGGAGTGTGACTGTTTGAGGTTGTGGACAGGTGTCTTTTATACTGATAACAAGTTCAAACAGGTGCCATTAATACAGGTAACGAGTGGAGGACAGAGGAGCCTCTTAAAGAAGAAGTTACAGGTCTGTGTGAGCCAGAAATCTTGCTTGTTTGTAGGTGACCAAATACTTATTTTCCACCATGATTTGCAAATAAATTCATAAAAAATCCTACAATGTGATTTTCTGGATTTTTTTCTCATTTTGTCTGTCGTAGTTGAAGTGTACCTATGATGAAAATTACAGGCCTCTCTCATCTTTTTAAGTGGGAGAACTTGCACAATTGGTGGCTGACTAAAGACCTTTTTGCCCCACTGTAGTTGAATGTGCTGACAACAAAAGAAGAAGAAATGCCACCCCACACCATGACTGACCCACCGCCAAACCGGTCATGCTGGAGGATGTTGCAGGAAGCAGAACGTTCTCCATGGCGTCTCCAGACTCTGTCACGTCTGTCCCATGTGCTCCGTGTGAACCTGCTTTCATCTGTGAAGAGCACAGGGCGCCAGTGGCGAATTTGCCAATCTTGGTGTTCTCTGGTAAATGCCAAACGTCCTGCACGGTGTTGGGCTGTAGTAAGCACAACCCCCACCTGTGGACGTCGGGCCCTCATACCACCTTCATGGAGTCTGTTTCTGACAGTTTCAGCAGAAACATACATATTTGTGGCCTGCTGGAGGTCATTTTGCAGGGCTCTGGCAGTGCTTTTCCTGCTCCTCCTTGCACAAAGGTGGAGGTAGCGGTCCTGCTGCTGGGTTGTTGCCCTCCTACGGCCTCCTCCACGTCTCCTGATGTACTGGCCTGTCTCCTGGTAACGCCTCCATGCTCTGGACACTACGCTGACATACACAGCAAACCTTCTTGCCACAGCTCGCATTGATGTGCCATCCTGTATGAGCTGCACTACCTGAGCCACTTGTGTGGGTTGTAGACTGCATCTCATGCTACCACTAGGGTGAAAGCACCGCCAGCATTCAAAAGTGACCAAAACATCAGCCAGGAAGCATAGGAACTGAGAAGTGGTCTGTGGTCACCACCTGCAGAACCACTCCTTTATTGGGGGTGTCTTGCTAATTGCCTATAATTTCCACCTGTTGTCTATCCCATTTGCACAACAGCATGTGAAATTTATTGTCAATCAGTGTTGCTTCCTAAGTGGACAGTTTGATTTCACAGAAGTGTGATTGACTTGGAGTTACATTGTGTTGTTTAAGTGTTCCCTTTATTTTTTTGAGCAGTATATATATATATATATATATATATATATAGAGAGAGAGAGAGAGAGAGAGAGAGAGAGATATATACATATATAGAGAGAGGGGGAGAGGAGATATATATATATATATAGAGAGAGAGAGGGGGAGAGAGGAGTGATATGATATATGAGATATATATATATATATATATAGAGAGAGAGAGGAGAGAGAGAGAGAGAGAGAGAGAGAGAGAGAGAGAGAGAGAGAGAGAGAGAGAGAGAGAGAGAGAGAGAGAGAGAGAGAGAGAGAGGGAGGGAGAGAGAGAGAGAGAGAGAGAGAGAGAGAGAGAGAGAGAGGGGGAGGGAGGGGAGGGAGGAGAGAGAGAGAGAGAGAGAGAGAGGAGGGGAGGGAGGGAGGGAGGGAGGGGGGAGAGGGAGGGCGGAGAGGAGAGAGCGAGAGAGCGAGAGAGGAGAGAAATAATATGAGGCAGGGGTGTGACTGAGAAATATGAGATTATCAGTTTTTTGGTACATTTGTACTTTTCGAGCATCAACACCCTAAATCACAGCTAGTGGGTATTTGCCATTCCAAAAACTGAAGGTAATTCATAACATTGCGTGCAAGAGGGCCTGGGCCAGAGTGGATCCTGGATCCCCTCTCAAACCCAAAGGATCATCTAATTCCAAACAAGCCTTGGTGACCTCCACCACAGACCCTGCCCCCAATCAGAAAAGCACAACCCTGCCTTTAATCCAATGCCATAATCACGACTCTCACATCAGCCCTGAGTGTGTACAGACCCTGAGTATTACAGCAAATGAATCTCAACTGATTAAATCATTAAGGAGCTTTTTGACGAATCACTACTGAAATCCTCCTAGCTGTCCCCTACTCTGCTGTGGAAGTGTTGCTGTGTGGAGTGGTGGAGGATTAACATGTTGAGGCTGTCAGCTCAAACACTAAGCACTCAATCACTCAATCACACAGATCCACACGCTCACTGAGACTTAGCCCCACAGACCCCACTGACATTGACCATGCAGACCATATATAGACCACCACTGCATGTCCGCAGACTGTCTCCTCTCCAGCTGATCCCCAACGGGATCCGGTGTATGGACCAACTTCCCACTGACCGCTACGGGTGTACACTATTAGAGCAAGATGGCAGTGGATGAGAGGCGCCTCACTTTGACGTACTCAATAAGAAAAGCAGTGTGTTAGTGATTCTGAGAAGAACAAGGGAGTACTTGGGTCAAAACGTGCATGTGCTTAGGATGAAGTAGACTATTGGGGGCTTTCAAGTTGTATTCTGACGGTCTTTTCTTTCATTCAACTTAGATGACCATCAAACCGTTCAATCAGCGTCATTACCTCTAATGGGCCCCTCAGCCCCTCCTCCTTTCTTTACTGAACGACAACACTTTGTTCTGCCAGCAGCTTATATTAAAGTTTCATTAAAAATCAAATAAAATAATCTCTCTCTCTCTCTCTCTCTCTCTCTCTCTCTCTCTAAGAGCACCGTTCCTTTAGTGGCTAAACGAGAAACAGAGCAATGGATTTTCCCAGACTGAGCTGAACTGGAAAACCACATTGTGCTGACTGCACACTTCCAGCTGGCCCACGCTGCCCCCCCAGTTCCACCACCACGCTGCCCCCCCTCCATGCCTTTCTCACACTGCCTCTCTTCTCCTCCCCTCTACACACTCTGCTGAGCTCTACCACCCAGACACATCTCACACCATCACTGGCCCTGGGACCAATCACTACACAGAAGATGTGTTGGGAAACAGCAGGTCATGTTTAGTGCTGCGTGTTACAGCGGAGAAACGCTGAAACCCATTCAACTGTTTAGCGAGACACCATGGAAGTGTGTTGTTGTTAATGCAGGGTGGTGGCCAACACCAGTGAGTGAGGTGGCCAAAAGAGTCAAGTTCACTTCCTACAAAAACAAAACAATGGCTGTAATTACTACACAGTCACTAATGTGTTATGGCCATGCAACTGCAGCTTTATTAGCTTTATCTATATAACCAGATGGCCTCTATTTTGTGAAGAAAATTAAGAATTAATAATTCTCTCTAAGAAAGAAGGGAGAAGAGAAAAAGGGAACAGGTCATCTCTGACTAGAAGAACTAGGGAGAAAGGAGAAGGGGAGAGCGCTGCTAGTGTCTGTTTTCCCTCTGGCTGGCGATGTCCGGCTGCAGCCAGCATAAACACATGCCTTCACGGCTCACACATTTCCTGCTTCACTCTGCATCCCAGCACTGGGCCACACAGGCACAGGACACCACAACGTGTGTTAGTTTTCAGTGTGTGTGTGTGTGTGTGTGTGTGTGTGTGTGTGTGTGTGTGTGTGTGTGTGTGTGTGTGTGTGTGTGTGTGTGTGTGTGTGTGTGTGTGTGTGTGTGTGTGTGTGTGTGTGTGTGTGTGTGTGTGTGTGTGTGTGTGTGTGTGTGTGTGTGTGTGTGTGTGTACTCATTGCATGTGCTCGGGTGTGTTCATTGGGACATATTGGTATGTTTAATACTATTGTGGTCAGCATGTTGTCCTACACACATACAGTAGGGCAAAAAAGTATGTAGTCAGCCACCAATTGTGCAAGTTCTCCCACTTAAAAAGATGAGATAGGCCTGTAATTTTCATCATAGTTACACTTCAACTACGACAGACAAAATGAGAAAAAAAATCCAGAAAATCACATTGTAGGATTTTTTATGAATTTATTTGCAAATTATGGTGGAAAATAAGTATTTGGTCACCTACAAACAAGCAAGATTTCTGGCTCTCACAGACCTGTAACTTCTTCTTTAAGAGGCTCCTCTGTCCTCCACTCGTTACCTGTATTAATGGCACCTGTTTGAACTTGTTATCAGTATAAAAGACACCTGTCCACAACCTCAAACAGTCACACTCCAAACTCCACTATGGCCAAGACCAAAGAGCTATCAAAGGACACCAGAAACAAAATTGTAGACCTGCACCAGGCTGGGAAGACTGAATCTGCAATAGGTAAGCAGCTTGGTTTGAAGAAATCAACTGTGGGAGCAATTGTTAGGAAATGGAAGACATACAAGACCACTGATAATCTCCCTCGATCTGGGGCTCCATGCAAGAACTCACCCCGTGGGGTCAAAATGATCACAAGGACGGTGAGCAAAAATCCCAGAACCACACGGGGGGACCTAGTGAATGACCTGCAGAGAGCTGGGACCAAAGTAACAAAGCCTACCATCAGTAACACACTATGCCGCCAGGGACTCAAATCCTGCAGTGCCAGACGTGTCCCCCTGCTTAAGCCAGTACATGTCCAGGCTCGTCTGAAGTTTGCTAGAGAGCATTTGGATAATCCAGAAGAAGATTGGGAGAAAGTCATATGGTCAGATGAAACCAAAATATAACTTTTTGGTAAAAACTCAACTCGTCGTGTTTGGAGGACAAAGAATGCTGAGTTGCATCCAAAGAACACCATACCTACTGTGAAGCATGGGGGTGGAAACATAATGCTTTGGGGCTGTTTTTCTGCAAAGGGACCAGGACGACTGATCCGTGTAAAGGAAAGAATGAATGGGGCCATGTATTGTGAGATTTTGAGTGAAAACCTCCTTCCATCAGCAAGGGCATTGAAGATGAAATGTGGCTTGGTCTTTCAGCATGACAATGATCCCAAACACACTGCCCGGGCAACAAAGGAGTGGCTTCGTAAAAAGCATTTCAAGGTCCTGGAGTGGCCTAGCCAGTCTCCAGATCTCAACCCTATAGAAAATCTTTGGGGGGAGTTGAAAGTCCGTGTTGCCCAGCAACAGCCCCAAAACATCACTGCTCTAGAGGAGATCTGCATGGAGGAATGGGCCAAAATACCAGCAACAGTGTGTGAAAACCTTGTGAAGACTTACAGAAAACGTTTAACCTCTGTCATTGCCAACAAAGGGTATATAACAAAGTATTGAGATAAACTTTTGTTATTGACCAAATACTTATTTTCCACCATAATTTGCAAATAAATTCATTAAATATCCTACAATGTGATTTTCTAGATTTTCTTTTCTCATTTTGTCTGTCATAGTTGAAGTGTACCTATGATGAAAATTACAGGCCTCTCTCATCTTTTTAGGTGGGAGAACTTGCACAATTGGTGGCTGACTAAATACTTTTTTGCCCCACTGTATCCGCCACAACAGTCAACCTTAACCATACATTATGGAACTCAACACCCACTGTCGTTATCATCACAAACACCAATAGTGCCCACACATTGAAACAGATAATGTGCAGTATGTTACCGTAGTTATGGAGTTTGACGAGGTGTAAACACATATCTCCTGTATAATGAAAAGGAACTCATATTTCACGGAGAGGTTTTGAAGGAAAGTGGGCTTTTCTAATGTATCTACTCCTCACATGTGTTTTAAACAGGCATTTATGCCATTCATTTCCCCCTTTCACGGCTTACTGTACCTAACTCACCTCCCACGGGTTAGTTATCTCACAGAGTGGGGGGATATTTCATCCTTCTCCTGCTCTGAGAGGGAGTTGAGGAGCGGGTGCCTTTTAAGCCTGTCTGATATATGCAAACAAATAGCAGTTATTTTCAGCCCCTTTATGTCTATAGAGCGCGCCTCCTCTTGTCGCCTCACATCCAGAATGAAGCGTAAACAGATTTAAGACACAGTGACAAGTCGAAGGCAAAGGAGTATGTGTGTGTGTGTGTGTGTGTGTGTGTGTGTGTGTGTGTGTGTGTGTGTGTGTGTGTGTGTGTGTGTGTGTGTGTGTGTGTGTGTGTGTGTGTGTGTGTGTGTGTGTGTGTGTGTGTGTGTGTGTGTGTGTGTGTGTGTGTGTGTGTGTGTGTACATGCGAGCAAGAAGATCCTTCAGTAAAACTACAGTATGCATGTCTATAGGACGGACCTACTGTATCATTAACAGCATGGGGAATCTATAGAACTGTCCTACTGTATCATTAACAGCATCATGGGGAATCTACAGAACTGTCCTACTGTATCATTAACAACATCATGGGGAATCTATAGAACTGTCCTACTGTATCATTAACAGCATCATGGGGAATCTATAGAAAAGACCTACTGTATCATTAACAGCATCATGGGGAATCTACAGAACAGACCTACTGTATCATTAACAGCATCATGGGGAATCTATAGAACTGTCCTACTGTATCATTAACATCATCATGGGGAATCTACAAAACTGACCTACTGTATCATTAACAACATCACGGGGAATCTACAGAACAGACCTACTGTATCATTAACAGCATGGGGAATCTATAGAACTGACCTACTGTATCATTAACAACATCATGGGGAATCTACATAACAGACCTACTGTATCATTAACAACATCACGGGGAATCTACAGAACAGACCTACTGTATCATTAACAGCATGGGGAATCTATAGAACTGACCTACTGTATCATGAACAACATCATGGGGAATCTACAGAACAGACCTACTGTATCATTAACAACATCATGGGGAATCTACAGAACAGACCTACTGTATCATAAAAAATCATTAACATCATCATGGGGAATCTACAGAACAGACCTACTGTATCATTAACAGCATGGGGAATCTATAGAACTGACCTACTGTATCATTAACAACATCATGGGGAATCTACAGAACAGACCTACTGTATCATTAACAACATCATGGGGAATCTACAGAACAGACCTACTGTATCATTAACAACATCATGGGGAATCTACAGAACAGACCTACTGTATCATTAACAACATCATGGGGAATCTACAGAACAGACCTACTGTATCATTAACAACATCATGGGGAATCTACAGAACAGACCTACTGTATCATAAAAAATCATTAACATCATCATGGGGAATCTACAGAACAGACCTACTGTATCATTAACAACATCATGGGGAATCTACAGAACAGACCTACTGTATCATTAACAACATCATGGGGAATCTACAGAACAGACCTACTGTATCATTAACAACATCATGGGGAATCTACAGAACAGACCTACTGTGGGGAAAAGAATCATTAACAACATCATGGGGAATCTACAGAACAGACCTACTGTATCATTAACAACATCATGGGGAATCTACAGAACAGACCTACTGTATCATTAACAACATCATGGGGAATCATGGGGAATCTACAGAACAGACCTACTGTATCATTAACAAATCATGGGGAATCTACAGAACAGACCATCATGGGGAATCTACAGAACAGACCTACTGTATCATTAACATCATCATGGGGAATCTACAGAACTGACCTACTGTATCATTAACAACATCATGGGGAATCTACAGAACAGACCTACTGTATCATTAACAACATGGGGAATCTACAGAACAGACCTACTGTATCATTAACAACATCATGGGGAATCTACAGAACAGACCTACTGTATCATTAACAACATCATGGGGAATCTACAGAACAGACCTACTGTATCATTAACAACATGGGGAATCTACAGAACAGACCTACTGTATCAACATCATGGGGAATCTACAGAACAGACCTACTGTATCATTAACAACATCATGGGGAATCTACAGAACAGACCTACTGTATCATTAACAACATCATGGGGAATCTACAGAACAGACCTACTGTATCATAAAAAATCATTAACATCATCATGGGGAATCTACAGAACAGACCTACTGTATCATTAACAACATCATGGGGAATCTACAGAACAGACCTACTGTATCATTAACAACATCATGGGGAATCTACAGAACAGACCTACTGTATCATTAACAACATCATGGGGAATCTACAGAACATCATTAACAACATCATGGGGAATCTACAGAACAGACCTACTGTATCATTAACAACATCATGGGGAATCTACAGAACAGACCTACTGTATCATAAAAAATCATTAACACATCATGGGGAATCTACAGAACAGACCTACTGTAACAACATCATCATTAACAACATCATGGGGAATCTACAGAACAGACCTACTGTATCATTAACAACATCATGGGGAATCTACAGAACAGACCTACTGTATCATTAACAACATCATGGGGAATCTACAGAACAGACCTACTGTATCATAAAAATCATTAACATCATCATGGGGAATCTACAGAACAGACCTACTGTATCATTAACAACATCATGGGGAATCTACAGAACAGACCTACTGTATCATTAACAACATCATGGGGAATCTACAGAACAGACCTACTGTATCATTAACAACATCATGGGGAATCTACAGAACAGACCTACTGTATCATTAACAACATCATGGGGAATCTACAGAACAGACCTACTGTATCATTAACAACATCATGGGGAATCTACAGAACAGAACAGACCTACTGTATCATTAACAACATCATGGGGAATCTACAGAACAGACCTACTGTATCATTAACAACATCATGGGGAATCTACAGAACAGACCTACTGTATCATTAACAACATCATGGGGAATCTACAGAACAGACCTACTGTATCATTAACAAATCATGGGGAATTAATCATCATCATGGGGAATCTACAGAACAGACCTACTGTATCATTAACAACATCATGGGGAATCTACAGAACAGACCTACTGTATCATTAACAACATCATGGGGAATCTACAGAACAGACCTACTGTATCATTAACAACATCATGGGGAATCTACAGAACAGACCTACTGTATCATTAACAACATCATGGGGAATCTACAGAACAGACCTACTGTATCATTAACAACACATGGGGAATCTACAGAAGACCTACTGTATCATTAACAACATCATGGGGAATCTACAGAACAGACCTACTGTATCATTAACAACATCATGGGGAATCTACAGAACAGACCTACTGTATCATTAACAACATCATGGGGAATTAACAATCATCATGGGGAATCTACAGAACAGACCTACTGTATCATTACATCATGGGGAATCTACAGAACAGACCTACTGTATCATTAACAACATCATGGGGAATCTACAGAACAGACCTACTGTATCATTAACAACATCATGGGGAATCTACAGAACAGACCTACTGTATCATTAACAACATCATGGGAATCTACAGAACAGACCTACTGTATCATAACAAAAACAACATCATCATGGGGAATCTACAGAACAGACCTACTGTATCATTAACAACATCATGGGGAATCTACAGAACAGACCTACTGTATCATTAACAACATCATGGGGAATCTACAGAACAGACCTACTGTATCATTAACAACATCATGGGGAATCTACAGAACAGACCTACTGTATCATAAAAATCATTAACATCATCATGGGGAATCTACAGAACAGACCTACTGTATCATTAACAACATCATGGGGAATCTACAGAACAGACCTACTGTATCATTAACAACATCATGGGGAATCTACAGAACAGACCTACTGTATCATTAACAACATCATGGGGAATCTACAGAACAGACCTACTGTATCATTAACAACATCATGGGGAATCTACAGAACAGACCTACTGTATCATTAACAACATCATGGGGAATCTACAGAACAGACCTACTGTATCATTAACAACATCATGGGGAATCTACAGAACAGACCTACTGTATCATTAACAACATCATGGGGAATCTACAGAACAGACCTACTGTATCATTAACAAAATGGGGAATCTACAGAACAGACCTACTGTATCATTCATGGGGAATCTACAGAACAGACCTACTGTATCATTAACATCATGGGGAATCTACAGAACAGACCTACTGTATCATTAAACAACATCATGGGGAATCTACAGAACAGACCTACTGTATCATTAACAACATCATGGGGAATCTACAGAACAGACCTACTGTATCATTAACAACATCATGGGGAATCTACAGAACAGACCTACTGTATCATAAAAAATCATTAACATCATCATGGGGAATCTACAGAACAGACCTACTGTATCATTAACAACATCATGGGGAATCTACAGAACAGACCACTGTATCATTAACAACATCATGGGGAATCTACAGAACAGACCTACTGTATCATAAAAAATCATTAACATCATCATGGGGAATCTACAGACAAGACCTACTGTATCATTAACAACATCATGGGGAATCTACAGAACAGACCTACTGTATCATTAACAACATCATGGGGAATCTACAGAACAGACCTACTGTATCATTAACAACATCATGGGGAATCTACAGAACAGACCTACTGTATCATAAAAAATCATTAACATCATCATGGGGAATCTACAGAACAGAACAGACCTACTGTATCATTAACATCATGGGGAATCTACAGAACAGACCTACTGTATCATTAACAATCATCATGGGGAATCTATAGAACAGACCTACTGTATCATTAACAACATCATGGGGAATCTACAGAACAGACCTACTGTATCATTAACAACATCATGGGGAATCTACAGAACAGACCTACTGTATCATTAACAACATCATGGGGAATCTACAGAACAGACCTACTGTATCATTAACAACATCATGGGGAATATCACAGAAAAAATCATTAACATCATCATGGGGAATCTACAGAACAGACCTACTGTATCATTAACAACATCATGGGGAATCTACAGAACAGACCTACTGTATCATTAACAACATCATGGGGAATCTACAGAACAGACCTACTGTATCATAAAAAATCATTAACATCATCATGGGAACAGAATCTACAGAACAGACCTACTGTATCATTAACAACATCATGGGGAATCTACAGAACAGACCTACTGTATCATTAACAACATCATGGGGAATCTACAGAACAGACCTACTGTATCATAAAAAATCATTAACATCATCATGGGGAATCTACAGACAAGACCTACTGTATCATTAACAACATCATGGGGAATCTACAGAACAGACCTACTGTATCATTAACAACATCATGGGGAATCTACAGAACAGACCTACTGTATCATTAACAACATCATGGGGAATCTACAGAACAGACCTACTGTATCATAAAAAATCATTAACATCATCATGGGGAATCTACAGAACAGACCTACTGTATCATTAACAGCATGGGGAATCTATAGAACTGACCTACTGTATCATTAACAACATCATGGGGAATCTACAGAACAGACCTACTGTATCATGAACAACATCATGGGGAATCTACAGAACAGACCTACTGTATCATTAACAACATCATGGGGAATCTACAGAACAGACCTACTGTATCATTAACAACATCATGGGGAATCTACAGAACAGACCTACTGTATCATAAAAAATCATTAACATCATCATGGGGAATCTACAGAACAGACCTACTGTATCATTAACAGCATGGGGAATCTATAGAACTGACCTACTGTATCATTAACAACATCATGGGGAATCTACAGAACAGACCTACTGTATCATTAACAACATCATGGGGAATCTACAGAACAGACCTACTGTATCATTAACAACATCATGGGAATCTACAGAACAGACCTACTGTATCATTAACAACATCATGGGGAATCTACAGAACAGACCTACTGTATCATAAAAATCATTAACATCATCATGGGGAATCTACAGAACAGACCTACTGTATCATTAACAACATCATGGGGAATCTACAGAACAGACCTACTGTATCATTAACAACATCATGGGGAATCTACAGAACAGACCTACTGTATCATAAAAAATCATTAACATCATCATGGGGAATCTACAGACAAGACCTACTGTATCATTAACAACATCATGGGGAATCTACAGAACAGACCTACTGTATCATTAACAACATCATGGGGAATCTACAGAACAGACCTACTGTATCATTAACAACATCATGGGGAATCTACAGAACAGACCTACTGTATCCTTAACAACATCATGGGGAATCTACAGAACAGACCTACTGTATCATAAAAAATCATTAACATCATCATGGGGAATCTACAGAACAGACCTACTGTATCATTAACAACATCATGGGGAATCTACAGAACAGACCTACTGTATCATTAACAACATCATGGGGAATCTACAGAACAGACCTACTGTATCATAAAAAATCATTAACATCATCATGGGGAATCTACAGAACAGACCTACTGTATCATTAACAACATCATGGGGAATCTACAGAACAGACCTACTGTATCATTAACAACATCATGGGGAATCTACAGAACAGACCTACTGTATCATTAACAACATCATGGGGAATCTACAGAACAGACCTACTGTATCATAAAAAATCATTAACATCATCATGGGGAATCTACAGAACAGACCTACTGTATCATTAACAACATCATGGGGAATCTACAGAACAGACCTACTGTATCATTAACAACATCATGGGGAATCTACAGAACAGACCTACTGTATCATTAACAACATCATGGGGAATCTACAGAACAGTATCATTAACAACATCATGGGGAATCTACAGAACAGACCTACTGTATCATTAACAGCATGGGGAATCTACAGAACAGACCTACTGTATCATTAACAACATCATGGGGAATCTACAGAACTGACCTACTGTATCATTAACAACATCATGGGGAATCTACAGAACAGACCTACTGTATCATTAACAACATCATGGGGAATCTACAGAACAGACCTACTGTATCATTAACAACATCATGGGGAATCTACAGAACAGACCTACTGTATCATTAACAACATCATGGGGAATCTACAGAACAGACCTACTGTATCATAAAAAATCATTAACATCATCATGGGGAATCTACAGAACAGACCTACTGTATCATTAACAACATCATGGGGAATCTACAGAACAGACCTACTGTATCATTAACAACATCATGGGGAATCTACAGAACAGACCTACTGTATCATAAAAAATCATTAACATCATCATGGGGAATCTACAGACAAGACCTACTGTATCATTAACAACATCATGGGGAATCTACAGAACAGACCTACTGTATCATTAACAACATCATGGGGAATCTACAGAACAGACCTACTGTATCATTAACAACATCATGGGAATCTACAGAACAGACCTACTGTATCCTTAACAACATCATGGGGAATCTACAGAACAGACCTACTGTATCATTAACAGCATGGGGAATCTATAGAACTGACCTACTGTATCATTAACAACATCATGGGGAATCTACAGAACAGACCTACTGTATCATGAACAACATCATGGGGAATCTACAGAACAGACCTACTGTATCATTAACAACATCATGGGGAATCTACAGAACAGACCTACTGTATCATTAACAACATCATGGGGAATCTACAGAACAGACCTACTGTATCATAAAAAATCATTAACATCATCATGGGGAATCTACAGAACAGACCTACTGTATCATTAACAACATCATGGGGAATCTACAGAACAGACCTACTGTATCCTTAACAACATCATGGGGAATCTACAGAACAGACCTACTGTATCATTAACAACATCATGGGGAATCTACAGAACAGACCTACTGTATCATTAACAACATCATGGGGAATCTACAGAACAGACCTACTGTATCATTAACAACATCATGGGGAATCTACAGAACAGACCTACTGTATCATAAAAAATCATTAACATCATCATGGGGAATCTACAGAACAGACCTACTGTATCATTAACAACATCATGGGGAATCTACAGAACAGACCTACTGTATCATTAACAACATCATGGGGAATCTACAGAACAGACCTACTGTATCATAAAAAATCATTAACATCATCATGGGGAATCTACAGACAAGACCTACTGTATCATTAACAACATCATGGGGAATCTACAGAACAGACCTACTGTATCATTAACAACATCATGGGGAATCTACAGAACAGACCTACTGTATCATTAACAACATCATGGGGAATCTACAGAACAGACCTACTGTATCATTAACAACATCATGGGGAATCTACAGAACAGACCTACTGTATCATAAAAAATCATTAACATCATCATGGGGAATCTACAGAACAGACCTACTGTATCATTAACAACATCATGGGGAATCTACAGAACAGACCTACTGTATCATTAACAACATCATGGGGAATCTACAGAACAGACCTACTGTATCATAAAAAATCATTAACATCATCATGGGGAATCTACAGAACAGACCTACTGTATCATTAACAACATCATGGGGAATCTACAGAACAGACCTACTGTATCATTAACAACATCATGGGGAATCTACAGAACAGACCTACTGTATCATTAACAACATCATGGGGAATCTACAGAACAGACCTACTGTATCATAAAAAATCATTAACATCATCATGGGGAATCTACAGAACAGACCTACTGTATCATTAACAACATCATGGGGAATCTACAGAACAGACCTACTGTATCATTAACAACATCATGGGGAATCTACAGAACAGACCTACTGTATCATTAACAACATCATGGGGAATCTACAGAACAGACCTACTGTATCATTAACAACATCATGGGGAATCTACAGAACAGACCTACTGTATCATTAACAACATCATGGGGAATCTACAGAACTGACCTACTGTATCATTAACAACATCATGGGGAATCTACAGAACAGACCTACTGTATCATTAACAACATCATGGGGAATCTACAGAACAGACCTACTGTATCATTAACAACATCATGGGGAATCTACAGAACAGACCTACTGTATCATTAACAACATCATGGGGAATCTACAGAACAGACCTACTGTATCATAAAAAATCATTAACATCATCATGGGGAATCTACAGAACAGACCTACTGTATCATTAACAACATCATGGGGAATCTACAGAACAGACCTACTGTATCATTAACAACATCATGGGGAATCTACAGAACAGACCTACTGTATCATAAAAAATCATTAACATCATCATGGGGAATCTACAGACAAGACCTACTGTATCATTAACAACATCATGGGGAATCTACAGAACAGACCTACTGTATCATTAACAACATCATGGGGAATCTACAGAACAGACCTACTGTATCATTAACAACATCATGGGGAATCTACAGAACAGACCTACTGTATCATAAAAATCATTAACATCATCATGGGGAATCTACAGAACAGACCTACTGTATCATTAACAGCATGGGGAATCTATAGAACTGACCTACTGTATCATTAACAACATCATGGGAATCTACAGAACAGACCTACTGTATCATTAACAACATCATGGGGAATCTACAGAACAGACCTACTGTATCATTAACAACATCATGGGGAATCTACAGAACAGACCTACTGTATCATTAACAACATCATGGGGAATCTACAGAACAGACCTACTGTATCATTAACAACATCATGGGAATCTACAGAACAGACCTACTGTATCATAAAAAATCATTAACATCATCATGGGAATCTACAGAACAGACCTACTGTATCATTAACAACATCATGGGGAATCTACAGAACAGACCTACTGTATCATTAACAACATCATGGGGAATCTACAGAACAGACCTACTGTATCATTAACAACATCATGGGGAATCTACAGAACAGACCTACTGTATCATTAACAACATCATGGGGAATCTACAGAACAGACCTACTGTATCATAAAAAATCATTAACATCATCATGGGGAATCTACAGAACAGACCTACTGTATCATTAACAGCATGGGGAATCTATAGAACTGACCTACTGTATCATTAACAACATCACAGGGAATCTACATAACAGACCTACTGTATCATTAACAACATCACTGGGAATCTACAGAACAGACCTACTGTATCATTAACAGCATGGGGAATCTATAGAACTGACCTACTGTATCATGAACAACATCATGGGGAATCTACAGAACAGACCTACTGTATCATTAACAACATCATGGGGAATCTACAGAACAGACCTACTGTATCATTAACAACATCATGGGGAATCTACAGAACAGACCTACTGTATCATAAAAAATCATTAACATCATCATGGGGAATCTACAGAACAGACCTACTGTATCATTAACAGCATGGGGAATCTATAGAACTGACCTACTGTATCATTAACAACATCATGGGGAATCTACAGAACAGACCTACTGTATCATTAACAACATCATGGGAATCTACAGAACAGACCTACTGTATCATTAACAACATCATGGGGAATCTACAGAACAGACCTACTGTATCATTAACAACATCATGGGGAATCTACAGAACAGACCTACTGTATCATAAAAATCATTAACATCATCATGGGGAATCTACAGAACAGACCTACTGTATCATTAACAACATCATGGGGAATCTACAGAACAGACCTACTGTATCATTAACAACATCATGGGGAATCTACAGAACAGACCTACTGTATCATTAACAACATCATGGGGAATCTACAGAACAGACCTACTGTATCATTAACAACATCATGGGGAATCTACAGAACAGACCTACTGTATCATCATCATGGGGAATCTACAGAAAAAATCATTAACATCATCATGGGGAATCTACAGAACAGACCTACTGTATCATTAACAACATCATGGGGAATCTACAGAACAGACCTACTGTATCATTAACAACATCATGGGGAATCTACAGAACAGACCTACTGTATCATAAAAAATCATTAACATCATCATGGGGAATCTACAGAACAGACCTACTGTATCATTAACAACATAATAATATAATATATGCCATTTAGCAGACGCTTTTATCCAAAGCGACTTACAGTCATGGGGAATCTACAGAACAGACCTACTGTATCATTAACAACATCATGGGGGGAATCTACAGAACAGACCTACTGTATCATTAACAACATCATGGGGAATCTACAGAACAGACCTACTGTATCATTAACAACATCATGGGGAATCTACAGAACAGACCTACTGTATCATTAACAACATCATGGGGAATCTACAGAACAGACCTACTGTATCATAAAAAATCATTAACATCATCATGGGGAATCTACAGAACAGACCTACTGTATCATTAACATCATGGGGAATCTATAGAACAGACCTACTGTATCATTAACAACATCATGGGGAATCTACAGAACAGACCTACTGTATCATTAACAACATCATGGGGAATCTACAGAACAGACCTACTGTATCATTAACAACATCATGGGGAATCTACAGAACAGACCTACTGTATCATTAACAACATCATGGGGAATCTACAGAACAGACCTACTGTATCATAAAAAATCATTAACATCATCATGGGGAATCTACAGAACAGACCTACTGTATCATTAACAACATCATGGGGAATCTATCAGAACAGACCTACTGTATCATTAACAACATCATGGGGAATCTACAGAACAGACCTACTGTATCATTAACAACATCATGGGGAATCTACAGAACAGACCTACTGTATCATTAACAACATCATGGGGAATCTACAGAACAGACCTACTGTATCATAAATCAAATCATTAACATCATCATGGGGAATCTACAGGGAATCTAACAACATCAGAACAGACCTACTGTATCATTAACAACATCATGGGGAATCTACAGAACAGACCTACTGTATCATTAACAACATCATGGGGAATCTACAGAACAGACCTACTGTATCATAAAAATCATTAACATCATCATGGGGAATCTACAGAACAGACCTACTGTAAAAATCATTAACAACATCATGGGGAATCTACAGAACAGACCTACTGTATCATTAACAACATCATGGGGAATCTACAGAACAGACCTACTGTATCATTAACAACATCATGGGGAATCTACAGAACAGACCTACTGTATCATTAACAACATCATGGGGAATCTACAGAACAGACCTACTGTATCATTAACAACATCATGGGGAATCTACAGAACAGACCTACTGTATCATTAACAACATCATGGGGAATCTACAGAACAGACCTACTGTATCATAAAAAATCATTAACATCATCATGGGGAATCTACAGAACAGACCTACTGTATCATTAACAACATCATGGGGAATCTACAGAACAGACCTACTGTATCATTAACAACATCATGGGGAATCTACAGAACAGACCTACTGTATCATTAACAACATCATGGGGAATCTACAGAACAGACCTACTGTATCATTAACAACATCATGGGGAATCTACAGAACAGACCTACTGTATCATAAAAAATCATTAACATCATCATGGGGAATCTACAGAACAGACCTACTGTATCATTAACAACATCATGGGGAATCTACAGAACAGACCTACTGTATCATTAACAACATCATGGGGAATCTACAGAACAGACCTACTGTATCATAAAAAATCATTAACATCATCATGGGGAATCTACAGAACAGACCTACTGTATCATTAACAACATCATGGGGAATCTACAGAACAGACCTACTGTATCATTAACAACATCATGGGGAATCTACAGAACAGACCTACTGTATCATTAACAACATCATGGGGAATCTACAGAACAGACCTACTGTATCATTAACAACATAATGGGGAATCTACAGAACAGACCTACTGTATCATTAACAACATCATGGGGAATCTACAGAACAGACCTACTGTATCATTAACAGCATGGGGAATCTACAGAACAGACCTACTGTATCATTAACAACATCATGGGGAATCTACAGAACTGACCTACTGTATCATTAACAACATCATGGGGAATCTCATCTTCACAGAAGGCATTACTTCTACTTACGCAGTGTCCACTGCAGTTTATTACTTGGTTTATTTGCTTAATTTAGGGAGTTAATTTAGGGAGTTAAAGGATTTGGAGCTTGTTTTGCTAACCTCCCCATCCCCCCACTACCCCATCCCAGAGAGCAAGTATTGGACGAGTGTGTTAGTGGAGCGAAACTCTCTCTTCCAGGGCAATGGGGTGTAAAACAGTGCATGGAGAGGAGATTATCTGGGGCCACAGTGGGCCTCTGGTGTCCCTGCAGCACCTCCATCCATCTCTAACGATGGAGACCTGAGGACACACAGACCACAGAACCCACGGCCCCCATTGGGCACACGCCGGTTGAATCAACGTTGTTTCCTAGTAATTTCAAGGAAATTACAGTAAATGAGTGCTGGTTCTCGATTGACCCATCTGGTTAAATAAAAATGTATAAAAGTCTTTCAAAAGCTCTCTCTCTCTCGTCTCTTCTTTCTCTCCACATCTCTCTCTCATCTCTCCTTCTTTCTCTCCACATCTCTCTCTCTTGCTCTCATCTCTCCTTCTTTCTCTCCACATCTCTCTCTCTTGCTCTCATCTCTCCTTCTTTCTCTCCACATCTCTCTCTCTTCTCTCATCTCTTCTTTCTCTCCACATCTCTCTCTCATCTCTCCTTCTTTCTCTCCACATCTCTCTCTCTTGCTCTCATCTCTCCTTCTTTCTCTCCACATCTCTCTCTCTTGCTCTCATCTCTCCTTCTTTCTCTCCACATCTCTCTCTCTCTTTCTCTCCACATCTCTCTCTCATCTCTCTTCTTTCTCTCCACATCTCTCTCTCTCTTGCTCTCATCTCTCTTCTTTCTCTCATCTTCTTTTCTCTCCACATCTCTCTCTCTTCTCTCCTCTTTCTCTCCACATCTCTCTCTCTTGCTCTCATCTCTCCTTCTTTCTCTCCACATCTCTCTCTCTTGCTCTCATCTCTCCTTCTTTCTCTCCACATCTCTCTCTCTTGCTCTCATCTCTCCTTCTTTCTCTCCATCTCTCTCTCTCTTGCTCTCATCTCTCCTTCTTTCTCTCCACATCTCTCTCTCTTGCTCTCATCTCTCCTTCTTTCTCTCCACATCTCTCTCTCTTGCTCTCATCTCTCCTTCTTTCTCTCCACATCTCTCTCTCTTGCTCTCATCTCTCCTTCTTTCTCTCCACATCTCTCTCTCTTGCTCTCATCTCTCCTTCTTTCTCTCCACATCTCTCTCTCTTGCTCTCATCTCTCCTTCTTCTCTCCACATCTCTCTCTTGCTCTCATCTCTCCTTCTTTCTCTCCACATCTCTCATCTCTCCTTCTTTCTCTCCACATCTCTCTCTCTCTTGCTCTCATCTCTCCTTCTTTCTCTCCACATCTCTCTCTCTCTTCTCTCATCTCTCCTTCTTTCTCTCTCTCTCTCTCTTCTCATCTCTCCTTCTTTCTCTCCACATCTCTCTCTCTTGCTCTCATCTCTCCTTCTTTCTCTCCACATCTCTCTCTCTTGCTCTCATCTCTCCTTCTTTCTCTCCACATCTCTCTCTCATCTCTCCTTCTTTCTCTCCACATCTCTCTCTCTCTTCTCTCATCTCTCCTTCTTTCTCTCCACATCTCTCTCTCTTGCTCTCATCTCTCCTTCTTTCTCTCCACATCTCTCTCTCTTGCTCTCATCTCTCCTTCTTTCTCTCCATCTCTCTCTTGCTCTCATCTCTCCTTCTTTCTCTCCACATCTCTCTCTCATCTCTCCTTCTTTCTCTCCACATCTCTCTCTCTTGCTCTCATCTCTCCTTCTTTCTCTCCACATCTCTCTCTCTGCTCTCATCTCTCTTCTTTCTCTCCACATCTCTCTCTCTTGCTCATCTCTCCTTCTTTCTCTCCACATCTCTCTCTCTTGCTCTCATCTCTCCTTCTTTCTCTCCACATCTCTCTCTCTTGCTCTCATCTCTCCTTCTTTCTCTCCATCATCTCTCTCTCTTGCTCTCCTCTCCTTTCTCTCCACATCTCTCTCTCATCTCTCCTTCTTTCTCTCCACATCTCTCCTTCTTTCTCTCCACATCTCTCTCTCTTGCTCTCATCTCTCCTTCTTTCTCTCCACATCTCTCTCTCTTGCTCTCATCTCTCCTTCTTTCTCTCCACATCTCTCTCTTGCTCTCATCTCTCCTTCTTTCTCTCCACATCTCTCTCTCTTCTCTCATCTCTCCTTCTTTCTCTCCACATCTCTCTCTCTCATCTCCTTCTTTCTCTCCACATCTCTCTCTCTTGCTCTCATCTCTCCTTCTTTCTCTCCACATCTCTCTCTCTCTTGCTCTCATCTCTCCTTCTTTCTCTCCACAGCTCTCTCTCTCTTGCTCTCATCTCTCCTTCTTTTCATTCTCTCACTTTTTCTCTCATTTCATTCTTTCTCTCACATCTCTCTGCTCTCTCCTTCTTTCTCTCCACATCTCTCTCTCTTGCTCTCATCTCTCCTTCTTTCTCTCCACATCTCTCTCTCATCTCTCCTTCTTTCTCTCCACATCTCTCTCTCTTGCTCTCATCTCTCCTTCTTTCTCTCCACATCTCTCTCTCATCTCTGCTCTCATCTCCTCCTGTACAAACACTCTGCTAGCATTCTGTACCCAAACACTGCCCACTCTCTCTCTCTCTGCTGTGAGTGTCATCTCTCCATCTTTCTCTCTCTTACTCTCATCTCTCCTTAATTTCTCTCCACATCTCTCTCTCTTGCTCTCATCTCTCCTTCTTTCTCTCCACATCTTATGTCTCTATTTCTCTGGAACTCTCATCTCTCCTTCTTTCTCTCCACATCTCATTCTCTTGCTCTCATCTTCATATTTTCTCTCCACATCTCTCTAGTCTTGCTCTCATCTCTCCTTCTTTCTCTCCACATCTCTCTCTCTTGCTCTCATCTCTCCTTCTTTCTTTGCACTCCTCCTCCACAGCAGAGCTACAAGTCTGCTTTTCATTCCGCTCACAGCTCCTAATGGCTTAAGTGATGTCATTCTTTGGAGAAGACACCAAGTAACCCCACTTTTTCTCTACTTTGGGCCATTCTGGGTCTTCTGCAGCTCTGTGTGGAACTGTAGGGAGTTTCAGGCTGTGGTCTAAGTTCAATAAAGTAAGGAAGTTACACATATGCTAGCATTCTGTGCCAACACTGCCCATATGCTAGCATTCTGTGCAAACACTGCCCATATGCTAGCATTCTGTGCAAACACTGCCCATATGCTAGCATTCTGTGCAAACACTGCCCATATGCTAGCATTCTGTGCAAACACTGTAATTCATATGCTAGCATTCTGTGCAAACACTGCCCATATGCTAGCATTCTGATGCAAACACTGCCCATATGCTAGCATTCTGTGCAAACACTGCCCATATGCTAGCATTCTGATGCAAACAGTGGTTTAGCCCAGCAGTGAAGCATGATAAGAATGAGTTCTGATCTAGTTGTGAGTAACATATAATCCAGCCTGACATGGCTGGTGATAATTCATGATGTGTGAGTGTGTGTGTGCATGATAATACAGTGGAACCACGCACCAATATATCTGAAGATTTCTCTACAACAACAACAACAAGGGGCCTTACTGGCTGGGTATAATACTAATAATAATAATGTAGAGCAGCAGGTGTCCCCACATGCCAGCAGGTGTCCCCACACGCCAGCAGGGTGGTCTGTGACAGAGGCCACCTCACCTCTACTAGGTGCACGGCCAGGTTACACTGTCTCTCTACTACCAGCCAAACTGTTCATCCTTATGTCTCTATTTCCAGGGCAAACCCACTTCAATATTGGTTTGGAACTGAAAACATCACTGGAAACTGCACCTGAGGTGATGTTAAATGTGCTATTAATTTATGAAAATGTCATGTGCAGTAAATACATTCATTTGAAGTTATTAACTTCATATTTATCATTGAAATACAGTATGTCATATGCGTAGTCTGGTGTAATATTCCTGATCTGAACCTAACTGAACCTGAAGGTAATCATATGATCAACTACAATCCTGCTGTCCCTGTCCTCTCCTCTCAGCCTGTGTCTGGGTAATTCACATCGTGTCCTCTGCTGTGGAGTCACTAGTGTGGTTTAGTTCTCCCATAAAGAGAGAGGAATGAGGGACAAATGTCATTAGTTGGGGAAGATTAGTGGCAACATCTGTTTTACTGTCCCATCGTGGTTTAGTTCTGATCTAGCCCAGCCCCACCATGAAGTGTTCGTGCCAGGCCATTGTAAGTTCTGATCTAGTTGAATGAGTAATTCATGATAAGAGTATAGTGCTCTCCTCTCCCTGATCTAGTTGAACACTAATTCATGATTTTGTTAGTTCTGATAGTTAATCAGTCATCATGATCAGTATAGTGGTATTAGTTCTGATGTAGTTGAATGAGTAATTCATGATAAGAGTATAGTGGTTTAGTTCTGATCTAGTTGGATGAGTAATTCATGATAAGAGTATAGTGGTTTAGTTCTGATGTAGTTGAATGAGTAATTCATGATAAGAGTATAGTGGTTTAGTTCTGATCTAGTTGAATGAGTAATTCATGATAAGAGTATAGTGGTTTAGTTCTGATGTAGTTGGATGAGTAATTCATGATAAGAGTATAGTGGTATTAGTTCTGATGTAGTTGAATGAGTAATTCATGATAAGAGTATAGTGGTTTAGTTCTGATGTAGTTGGATGAGTAATTCATGATAAGAGTATAGTGGTTTAGTTCTGATGTAGTTGAATGAGTAATTCATGATAAGAGTATAGTGGTATTAGTTCTGATGTAGTTGAATGAGTAATTCATCTAGTTGAATGAGTAATTCATGATAAGAGTATAGTGGTTTAGTTCTGATCTAGTTGAATGAGTAATTCATGATAAGAGTATAGTGGTTTAGTTCTGATCTAGTTGAATGAGTAATTCATGATAAGAGTATAGTGGTATTAGTTCTGATCTAGTTGAATGAGTAATTCATGATAAGAGTATAGTGGTTTAGTTCTGATGTAGTTGAATGAGTAATTCATGATGGTTTAGTTCTGATGTAGTTGAATGAGTAATTCATGATAAGAGTATAGTGGTTTAGTTCTGATCTAGTTGAATGAGTAATTCATGATAAGAGTATAGTGGTTTAGTTCTGATGTAGTTGAATGAGTAATTCATGATAAGAGTATAGTGGTTTAGTTCTGATGTAGTTGGATGAGTAATTCATGATAAGAGTATAGTGGTTTAGTTCTGATGTAGTTGAATGAGTAATTCATGATAAGAGTATAGTGGTTTAGTTCTGATGTAGTTGAATGAGTAATTCATGATAAGAGTATAGTGGTTTAGTTCTGATGTAGTTGAATGAGTAATTCATGATAAGAGTATAGTGGTTTAGTTCTGATGTAGTTGGATGAGTAATTCATGATAAGAGTATAGTGGTTTAGTTCTGATGTAGTTGAATGAGTAATTCATGATAAGAGTATAGTGGTTTAGTTCTGATCTAGTTGAATGAGTAATTCATGATAAGAGTATAGTGGTTTAGTTCTGATCTAGTTGAATGAGTAATTCATGATAAGAGTATAGTGGTATTAGTTCTGATGTAGTTGAATGAGTAATTCATGATAAGAGTATAGTGGTTTAGTTCTGATGTAGTTGAATGAGTAATTCATGATAAGAGTATAGTGGTATTAGTTCTGATGTAGTTGAATGAGTAATTCATGATAAGAGTATAGTGGTTTAGTTCTGATGTAGTTGAATGAGTAATTCATGATAAGAGTATAGTGGTTTAGTTCTGATCTAGTTGAATGAGTAATTCATGATAAGAGTATAGTGGTTTAGTTCTGATCTAGTTGAATGAGTAATTCATGATAAGAGTATAGTGGTTTAGTTCTGACGTAGTTGAATGAGTCATTCATGATAGGAGTATAGTGGTGGTGACTGAGTTACATTTGACAGTTTGTGTGTGTGTGTGTGTGTGTGTGTGTGTGTGTGTGTGTGTGTGTGTGTGTGTGTGTGTGTGTGTGTGTGTGTGTGTGTGTGTGTGTGTGTGTGTGTGTGTGTGTGTGTGTGCCTTTGTCCTAGAGTATGACACAAGCTCAGAAGACCCAAAGGCCTGAGAGAGGGAACAGACAGAGGACAGAACCCAAACAAACCATAATGTTGTAAGACCAGCCGTGTGAGAGAGAGAGAGAGAGAGACAGCATGAGGGAGGGAGTGAGTGAGAAGGAGAAAGGAAAACACGTGAGGTTAAAAGTAACAGAGGGTTTATTGTTTGTGATTCTTTGGAGGGAGGGAGGGAGTGAGGGAGGGAGGGAGGGAGGGACACTGATGGTTGTGTGTGTGTGTGTGTGTGTGTGTGTGTGTGTGTGTGTGTGTGTGTGTGTGTGTGTGTGTGTGTGTGTGTGTGTGTGTGTGTGTGTGTGTGTGTGTGTGTGTGTGTGTGTGTGTGTGTGTGTGTGTGTGTGTGTGTGTGTGTGTGTGTGTGTGTGTGCCTTTGAACAGTGCAGTGGCAGAGAGCAGCAGCTCAGCCAGACTCCAGACTCTGCCCTGTAAACAGCAACACCATAATCACTCTAATGCTACTAAAGAGCAGACCAGCAGCACAGTGGAAATTAAACAGCAATGACACTGGATTAAACACAGTGCTAAGGAGGTCACCTCCAGACTATCTCAAACACTAACAGAGAGACACAACACCCTCCGGCAAACACATGACGAGGACCACATTGTTCAGTTTACTAATGGGCAGGTATCACTTACTGCTGTCAGCCAGGGAAGAATGTGTGTACAAACACATGCGTACACACACACTTGCACACACGCACATACACCCACAAGCACACACATGCACAAACAAACACACACCCACAGGCACACAGACAGAGCCCAGTCAGCGGGCAGGAACGCTACCAGGAGACAATGACTGCGCTGCGTAGGGCCACGGCTGCCAGTTTATGTGCCTTTCTCTCCGGCTTTGACAGATTTTAAGTAAATAGCAGCAAACAAGCAATTATTTCTGGCAGCCCGAGCCCCTGGTCCTTTCCAGGAGACGTGGAGCAGAGGGAGAGGGGGTGGATGAAATCACCCTAACAGATGTGATTTAAATCAATATTACATTATATGTCCCTTATTTAGAAAAAAAAATTAACACAGAGAACCCAACCAAAGCATCAGAATCTTGGGTTCGAAAAGTGATGGAAAAATTGTTTTTAATACATTTGGGGATTTTATTCCACCCCTCTTTTAATTTCCTTTTACCCCCCACTTGTCCTTCTTCATTCCTTTAGGTCTAAGCAATCCTTACTACTTCAAATAATATTATAAAAAAGCTGTCAAACGTACAGTCTTAACAGAAACCATCTGGTAGAGAGCTGGAGGTAAACATGCACAGAGCTGGGCTGACGAGGAGGAGGAGGACAAGTGAATGTTATGAAGAGTGACAGAGGGAGGAGGGGCGCGAGGGAGAGAGGGAGCAACACACTCAACAGTACACTAAGATCAAATGTTTCCCTCCACACACACTAACACAGGAGGTGAGAACAGGTACAGTACAGAAAAGGCAGATGTGTTTGTCTGTGTGTTCATTAGCACTCTTTACCTGTGACTTCAGTGACAGGATAAGTGTGTGTTCTGTGTTGAAGCTATACTGGAATCCCCAGGTCTGATGCCCATTCATAATGCTTACCTCTGAAACGTACTTACTTTCAGGTGTTGAACTGAACTGATACCAGTCATTTATTTGTTTGTTTTACTTTTATCCCAACATTAACAAAGCAATGGTCATAACAATTAATTAATTAGTTAGCTAATTACCGTAATTAACAATGGTCTCTCAACATGGGAACTATGGATGGAAACAGGGGGAAGGGGGGATCTCAGTGCATTAGTGTGGAAAGCAAAGGTCTCTTACCTGCAGTAGTGAAGAGCCAGTGAAGTCACAGCAGCAACATGGAAGGAGAGAAAAGAGAGGGGGACTGTGGTTAATGTCACACTGGCTGCAGTAGTGTAGTGTATCCTGGGCTTCTATAAAACAGGTGCTTGGAGCTGTATTTTATGTTATTTTGAAGCATTCTTTAAATCAATGCCTGGATGACTAGTCAAGGGTAGAGGATCAAAAGTTTACAGACAGACAGACAGACAGAAACACACACACACACACACACACACACACACACACACACACACACACACACACACACACACACACACACACACACACACACACACACACACACACACACACACACACACACACACACACACACACACACACACACACACACACACACTGAGGAAAGCCCACGCGTCGCGAGCCACCATTAACTCAGGGGACTAAGAGAAGCGTGACTAAGTACCATATGACATGAAGCTGCTAGTGCTCCTGGGGTAAAGCTAAGCCGAGGGGTGGCGTGGCCCCTGTCAGGTGACGTGGGAGCTGATGAGTCCTGACAGAGGGCCACTGACCTCACTTCCTCTTTAATTCTCCCTGGGTGATCTACTGGCTCTCTGGGATAGGAGGGGGGGGGGTGGTCCTGATAGCTTGGAAACACTAATTAATTGTAAAGAGTTTAACATACCTACCCCTCACTGGAAACATATGTTACAGAGGGGGAATGGTGATATGGGAAGGACACACCAACGCTTGAGAGACTGAGAGACTAGGAGGAAAGGGAGAGAGTGAGATAGACAGGAGGAAAAGGGGAGAGTGAGATAGACAGGAGGAAAGGGGGAGAGTGAGATAGACAGGAGAAAAAGGGGAGAGTGAGATAGACAGGAGGAAAGGGGGAGAGTGAGATAGACAGGAGGAAAGGGGGAGAGTGAGATAGACAGGAGGAAAAGGGGAGAGTGAGATAGACAGGAGGAAAGGGGGAGAGTGAGATAGACAGGAGAAAAAGGGGAGAGTGAGATAGACAGGAGGAAAGGGGAGAGTGAGATAGACAGGAGGAAAAAGGGAGAGTGAGATAGACAGGAGGAAAGGGGGCGAGTGAGATAAACAGGAGGGAAGGGGAGAGTGAGATAGACAGGAGGAAAGGGGAGAGTGAGATGGAAAGGGGAGAGTGAGATAGACAGGAGGAAAAAGGGAGAGTGAGATAGACAGGAGGAAAGGGGGAGAGTGAGATAGACAGGAGGAAAGGCAGAGTGAGATAGACAGGAGAAAAGGGGGAGAGTGAGATAGACAGGAGGAAAGGGGGATAGTGAGATAGACAGGAGGAAAAGGGGAGAGTGAGATAGACAGGAGGAAAAGGGGAGAGTGAGATAGACAGGAGGAAAGGGGAGAGTGAGATAGACAGGAGGAAAAAGGGAGAGTGAGATAGACAGGAGGAAAGGGGAGAGTGAGATGGAAAGGGGAGAGTGAGATAGACAGGAGGAAAGGGGAGAGTGAGATGGAAAGGGGAGAGTGAGATAGACAGGAGGAAAAAGGGAGAGTGAGATAGACAGGAGGAAAGGGGGAGAGTGAGATAGACCAGAGGAAAGGGAGAGTGAGATAGACAGGAGGAAAGGGGAGAGTGAGATAGACAGGAGGAAAGGGAGAGTGAGATAGACAGAAGGAAAAGGGGAGAGTGAGATAGACGGGAGGAAAGGGAGAGTGAGATAGACAGGAGGAAAGGGGAGAGTGAGATAGACAGGAGGAAAGGGAGAGTGAGATAGACAGGAGGAAAGGGGAGAGTGAGATAGACAGGAGGAAAGGGAGAGTGAGATAGACAGGAGGAAAAGGGGAGAGTGAGATAGACAGGAGGAAAAGGGGAGAGTGAGATAGACAGGAGGAAAGGGGGAGAGTGAGATAGACAGGAGGAAAAGGGGAGAGTGAGATAGACAGGAGGAAAAAGTGAGAGGGGAGGAGTGAGATAGACAGGAGAAAAGGGGAGAGTGAGATGAGATAGACAGGAGGAAAGGGGGATAGTGAGATGAGATAGACAGGAGGAAAAGGGGAGAGTGAGATAGACAGGAGGAAAAGGGGAGAGTGAGATAGACAGGAGGAAAGGGGAGAGTGAAATAGACAGGAGGAAAAAGGGAGAGTGAGATAGACAGGAGGAAAGGGGAGAGTGAGATGGAAAGGGGAGAGTGAGATAGACAGGAGGAAAGGGGAGAGTGAGATGGAAAGGGGAGAGTGAGATAGACAGGAGGAATAGACAGGAGGAAAAAGGGAGAGTGAGATAGACAGGAGGAAAGGGGAGAGTGAGATGGAAAGGGGAGAGTGAGATAGACAGGAGGAAAGGGGAGAGTGAGATGGAAAGGGGAGAGTGAGATAGACAGGAGGAAAGGGGAGAGTGAGATGGAAAGGGGAGAGTGAGATAGACAGGAGGAAAGGGGAGAGTGAGATGGAAAGGGGAGAGTGAGATAGACAGGAGGAAAAGGGGAGAGTGAGATAGACAGGAGGAAAGGGGAGAGTGAGATGGAAAGGGAAGAGTGAGATAGACAGGAGGAAAGGGGAGAGTGAGATGGAAAGGGGAGAGTGAGATAGACAGGAGGAAAGGGGAGAGTGAGATGGAAAGGGGAGAGTGAGATGGAAAGGGGAGAGTGAGATAGACAGGAGGAAAAGGGGAGAGTGAGATGGAAAGGGGAGAGTGAGATGGAAAGGGGAGAGTGAGATAGACAGGAGGCAAAAGGGGAGAGTGAGATGGAAAGGGGAGAGTGAGATAGACAGGAGGAAAAGGGGAGAGTGAGATGGAAAGGGAGAGTGAGATAGACAGGAGGAGGAAATGGGGAGAGTGAGATGGAAAGGGGAGAGTGAGATAGACAGGAGGAAAAGGGGAGAGTGAGATGGAACGGGGAGAGTGAGATGGAAAGGGGAGAGTGAGATGGAAAGGGGAGAGTGAGATTTAAAGGGGAGAGTGAGATAGACAGGAGGAAAGGGGGAGAGTGAGATAGACAGGAGGAAAAGGGGAGAGTGAGATAGACAGGAGGAAAGGGGAGAGTGAGATAGACAGGAGGAAAGGGGAGAGTGAGATAGACAGGAGGAAAAGGGGAGAGTGAGATGGAAAGGGGAGAGTGAGATAGACAGGAGGAAAAGGGGAGAGTGAGATGGAAAGGGGAGAGTGAGATAGACAGGAGGAAAAGGGGAGAGTGAGATGGAAAGGGGAGAGTGAGATAGACAGGAGGAAAGGGGAGAGTGAGATGGAAACGGGAGAGTGAGATAGACAGGAGGAAAAGGGGAGAGTGAGATGGAAAGGGGAGAGTGAGATAGACAGGAGGAAAGGGGAGAGTGAGATGGAAAGGGGAGAGTGAGATAGACAGGAGGAAAAGGGGAGAGTGAGATGGAAAGGGGAGAGTGAGATGGAAAGGGGACAGTGAGATAGACAGGAGAAAAGGGGGAGAGCGAGATAGACAGGAGGAAAGGGGAGAGTGAGATAGACAGGAGGAAAGGGGGAGAGTGAGATAGACAGGAGGAAAAGGGGAGAGTGAGATAGACAGGAGGAAAGGGGGAGAGTGAGATAGACAGGAGGAAAGGGGAGAGTGAGATAGACAGGAGGAAAGGGGGAGAGTGAGATAGACAGGAGGAAAGGGGAGAGTGAGATAGACAGGAGGAAAGGGGGAGAGTGAGATAGACAGGAGGAAAAGGGGAGAGTGAGATAGACAGGAGGAAAGGGGGAGAGTGAGATAGACAGGAGGAAAGGGGAGAGTGAGATAGACAGGAGGAAAGGGGGAGAGTAGACAGGAGGAAAGGGGAGATAGACAGGAGGAAAGGGGAGAGTGAGATAGACAGGAGGAAAGGGGAGAGTGAGATAGACAGGAGGAAAAGGGGCGAGGGATGCTTAAACTATCAGAAATATCTGAGCTCCAGACAGGTGAATGCAAACAACATTACAATTTCACACCTCGCTGAGCAAATGACAGATTTATATGTGGTAGACCAGATTCCTACTAAGACCATACACCATACACACATACTTATGGAATATACCAAGACAGAGACACAATGGCCAGTTGACAGACAGTGTGTGTGTGTGGCCTTTAAGGGCATAAAAACATGTGTTGTGACTTTTCAACACGCCACATACAAATGAAGGGGTCTCATATCTCAACTCATCAGAACAGCAGGCAGCAAAAAGCAATAGTGTTTTACCCCTTATCCTGTCGGGGGGATCTGGAAGTGATCTGTGGCTGTGTGACATGAAAGCGGGGCTGAGGGGGTTTGGGGAAGAGGAGGGGGTAGGGGAGGCACAGTTGTTGTAACCCCTGACCTTCAGCACGCTCCACAGGCTCCCAAGAAGCCACTTCAAACACAGCCCGCCAGAGAGCCCCCGTGCCACAGAGAGAGAGAGAGAGAGAGAGAGACCAAGGAGGGCCTACAGCGGCACCTAGATATTCTGCACAGATTCTGCCAGACCTGGGCCCTGACAGAAATCTCAGTAAGACCAAAATAATGGTGTTCCAAAAAAGGTCCAGTCGCCAGGACCACAAATACAAATTCCATCTAGACACCATTGCCCTAGAGCACACAAAAAACTATACATACCTTGGCCTAAACATCAGCACCACAGGTAACTTCCACAAAGCTGTGAACAATCTGAGAGACAAGGCAAGAAGGGCATTCTATGCCATCAAAAGGAACATAAAATTCAACATACCAATTAGGATCTGGCTAAAAATACTTGAATCAGTCATAGAGCCCATTGCCCTTTATGGTTGTGAGGTCTGGGGTCTGCTCACCAACCAAGATTTCACAAAATGGGACAAACACCAAATTGAGAATCTGCATGCAGAATTCTGCAAAAATATCCTCTGTGTACAACGTAGAACACCAAATAATGCATGCAGAGCAGAATTAGACCGATACCCACTAATTATCAAAATCCAGAAAAGAGATGTTAAATTCTACAACCACCTAAAAGGAAGCGATTCCCAAACCTTCCATAACAAAGCCATCACCTACAGAGAGTTGAACCTGGATGTCATGTTTTGTCATTTATTATCTTGTCTTGTCCCTGTGCTTCCCATTCTATTCGTTTCCCTCTGCTGGTCTTATTAGGTTCTTTCCCTCTTTCTATCCCTCTCTCTCCCCCCTCCCTCTCTCACTCTCTCGCTCTCTCTTCTCTCTATCGTTCCGTTCCTGCTCCCAGCTGTTCCTATTCCCCCTAATCATCATTTAGCCTTCCCACACCTGTTCCCGATCCTTTTCCCTGATTAGAGTCCCTATTTCTCTCCTTGTTATTCGTTTCTGCCCTGTCGGTTCCTTGTCTAGAATTCACCGTGCTGTGTTTGTGTATCGCCCTGTCGTGTCGTGTTTTCCTCAGATGCTGCGTGGTGAGCAGGTGTCTGAGTCTGTTTGGTTCAAGTGCCTTCCCGAGGCAACCTGCTGTTCACCTGCTGTTCAAGATCGAGTCTCCAGTTTGTCCTCGTCATTTCGAGTGAAAGTTGTGTTTTTTGATTGTATTTACTTTACTGGATTAAAGACTCTGTTTTCGCCAAGTCGCTTTTGGGTCCTCTTTCACCTGCATGGCAGAAGGAACCGACCAAGGAATGGACCCAGCGACTTCAGACGCTCGTTACACTGCCGTCGAGATCCAAGGAGCCATGCTCGGCAGACACGAGCAGGAATTGTCTGCTGCTCGCCATGCCGTGGAGAACCTGGCCGCTCAGGTTTCCGACCTCTCTGGACAGTTCCAGAGTCTTCGTCTCGTGCCACCTGTTACTTCCTGGCCTGCCGAGCCTCCAGAACCTAGGGTTAATAACCCACCTTGCTACTCCGGGCAGCCCACTGAGTGCCGCTCCTTTCTCACGCAGTGTGAGATTGTGTTCTCTCTCCAACCCAACACATACTCTAGAGAGAGAGCTCGGGTTGCTTACGTCATTTCACTCCTTACTGGCCGGGCTCGAGAATGGGGCACAGCTATCTGGGAGGCAAGGGCTGATTGCTCTAACAAGTACCAGAACTTTAAAGAGGAGATGATTCGGGTTTTTGACCGTTCAGTTTTTGGTAGGGAGGCTTCTAGGGCCCTGGCTTCCCTATGCCAAGGTGAACGGTCCATAACGGATTATTCTATTGAGTTTCGCACTCTTGCTGCCTCTAGTGAGTGGAACGAGCCGGCGCTGCTCGCTCGTTTTCTGGAGGGACTCCACGCAGTGGTTAAGGATGAGATTCTCTCCCGGGAGGTTCCTTCAGATGTGGACTCTTTGATTGCTCTCGCCATCCGCATAGAACGACGGGTAGATCTTCGTCACCGGGCTCGTGGAAGAGAGCTCGCATCAACGGTGTTTCCCTGCTCCGCATCGCAACCATCTCCCTCCTCTGGCTCAGAGACTGAGCCCATGCAGCTGGGAGGGATTCGCATCTCGACTAAGGAGAGGGAACGGAGGATCACCAACCGCCTGTGCCTCTATTGCGGAGTTGCTGGACATTTTGTTAATTCATGTCCAGTAAAAGCCAGAGCTCATCTGTAAGCGGAGGGCTACAGGTGAGCGCAACTACTCAAGTCTCTCCATCAAAATCCTGTACTACTTTGTCGGTCCATCTACGCTGGACCGGTTCGGGTGCTACATGTAGTGCCTTGATAGACTCTGGGGCTGAGGGTTGTTTCATGGACGAAGCATGGGTTCGGAAACATGACATTCCTTTCAGAGAGTTAGAGAAGCCTACGCCCATGTTCGCCTTAGATGGTAGTCATCTTCCCAGTATCAGATTTGAGACACTACCTTTAACCCTCACAGTATCTGGTAACCACAGTGAGACTATTTCTTTTTTGATTTTTCGTTCACCGTTTACACCTGTTGTTTTGGGTCATCCCTGGCTAGTATGTCATAATCCTTCTATTAATTGGTCTAGTAATTCTATCCTATCCTGGAACGTTTCTTGTCATGTGAAGTGTTTAATGTCTGCCATCCCTCCCGTTTCTTCTGTCCCTACTTCTCAGGAGGAACCTGGCGATTTGACAGGAGTGCCGGAGGAATATCATGATCTGCGCACGGTCTTCAGTCGGTCCCGAGCCAACTCCCTTCCTCCTCACCGGTCGTATGATTGTAGTATTGATCTCCTTCCGGGGACCACTCCCCCTCGGGGTAGACTATACTCTCTGTCGGCTCCCGAACGTAAGGCTCTCGAGGATTATTTGTCTGTGTCTCTTGACGCCGGTACCATAGTGCCTTCTTCCTCTCCGGCCGGGGCGGGGTTCTTTTTGTTAAGAAGAAGGACGGTACTCTGCGCCCCTGCGTGGATTATCGAGGGCTGAATGACATAACGGTTAAGAATCGTTATCCGCTTCCCCTTATGTCATCAGCCTTCGAGATTCTGCAGGGAGCCAGGTGCTTTACTAAGTTGGACCTTCGTAACGCTTACCATCTCGTGCGCATCAGAGAGGGGGACGAGTGGAAAACGGCGTTTAACACTCCGTTAGGGCATTTTGAGTACCGGGTTCTGCCGTTTGGTCTCGCCAATGCGCCAGCTGTTTTTCAGGCATTAGTTAATGATGTTCTGAGAGACATGCTGAACATCTTTGTTTTTGTCTATCTTGACGATATCCTGATTTTTTTCTCCGTCACTCGAGATTCATGTTCAGCACGTTCGACGTGTTCTACAGCGCCTTTTAGAAAATTGTCTCTACGTAAAGGCTGAGAAGTGCTCTTTTCATGTCTCCTCCGTTACTTTTCTCGGTTCCGTTATTTCCGCTGAAGGCATTCAGATGGATTCCGCTAAGGTCCAAGCTGTCAGTGATTGGCCCGTTCCAAGGTCACGTGTCGAGTTGCAGCGCTTTTAGGTTTCGCTAATTTCTATCGGCGTTTCATTCGTAATTTCGGTCAAGTTGCTGCCCCTCTCACAGCTCTTACTTCTGTCAAGACGTGTTTTAAGTGGTCGGTTCCGCCCAGGGAGCTTTTGATCTTCTAAAAGAACGTTTACGTCCGCTCCTATCCTCGTTACTCCTGACGTCACTAGACAATTCATTGTCGAGGTTGACGCTTCAGAGGTAGGCGTGGGAGCCATTCTATCCCAGCGCTTCCAGTCTGACGATAAGGTTCATCCTTGCGCTTATTTTTCTCATCGCCTGTCGCCATCTGAGCGCAACTATGATGTGGGTAACCGTGAACTGCTCGCCATCCGCTTAGCCCTAGGCGAATGGCGACAGTGGTTGAGGGGGCGACCGTTCCTTTTGTCGTTTGGACAGACCATAAGAACCTTGAGTACATCCGTTCTGCCAAACGACTTAATGCCCGTCAAGCTCGTTGGGCGTTGTTTTTCGCTCGTTTCGAGTTTGTGATTTCTTACCGTCCGGGTAGCAAGAACACCAAGCCTGATGCCTTATCCCGTCTGTTTAGTTCTTCTGTGGCTTCTACTGATCCCGAGGAGATTCTTCCTTATGGGCGTGTTGTCGGGTTAACAGTCTGGGGAATTGAAAGACAGGTTAAGCAAGCACTCACGCACACTGCGTCGCCGCGCGCTTGTCCTAGTAACCTCCTTTTCGTTCCTGTTTCCACTCGTCTGGCTGTTCTTCAGTGGGCTCACTCTGCCAAGTTAGCTGGTCATCCCGGTGTTCGAGGCACTCTTGCGTCTATTCGCCAGCGCTTTTGGTGGCCGACTCAGGAGCGTGACACGCGCCGTTTCGTGGCTGCTTGTTCGGACTGCGCGCAGACTAAGTCGGGTAACTCTCCTCCTGCCGGTCGTCTCAGACCGCTCCCCATTCCTTCTCGACCATGGTCTCACATCGCCCTAGACTTCATTACCGGTCTGCCTTTGTCTGCGGGGAAGACTGTGATTCTTACGGTTGTCGATAGGTTCTCTAAGGCGGCACATTTCATTCCCCTCGCTAAACTTCCTTCCGCTAAGGAGACGGCACAAATCATTATCGAGAATGTATTCAGAATTCATGGCCTCCCGTTAGACGCCGTTTCAGACAGAGGCCCGCAATTCACGTCACAGTTTTGGAGGGAGTTCTGTCGTTTGATTGGTGCGTCCGTCAGTCTCTCTTCCGGGTTTCATCCCCAGTCTAACGGTCAAGCAGAGAGGGCCAATCAGACGATTGGTCGCATACTACGCAGCCTTTCTTTCAGAAACCCTGCGTCTTGGGCAGAACAGCTCCCCTGGGCAGAATACGCTCACTTCGCTTCCTTCGTCTGCTACCGGGTTATCTCCGTTTCAGAGTAGTCTGGGTTACCAGCCTCCTCTGTTCTCACTCAAGCGTTTGTCCAACGTTGTGAGCGCACCTGGAGGAGGGTGAGGTCTGCACTTTGCCGTTACAGGGCACAGACTGTGAGAGCCGCCAATAAACGCAGGATTAAGAGTCCAAGGTATTGTTGCGGCCAGAGAGTGTGGCTTTCCACTCGCAACCTTCCTCTTACGACAGCTTCTCGTAAGTTGACTCCGCGGTTCATTGGTCCGTTCCGTGTCTCCCAGGTCGTTAATCCTGTCGCTGTGCGACTGCTTCTTCCGCGACATCTTCGTCGCGTCCATCCTGTCTTCCATGTCTCCTGTGTTAAGCCCTTTCTTCGCACCCCCGTTCGTCTTCCCTCCCCCTCCCGTCCTTGTCGAGAGCGCACCTATTTACAAGGTACATAAGATCATGGACATGCGTTCTCGGGGACGGGGTCACCAATACTTAGTGGATTGGGAGGGTTACGGTCCTGAGGAGAGGAGTTGGGTTCCGTCTCGGGACGTGCTGGACCGTTCACTCATTGATGATTTCCTCCGTTGCCGCCAGGATTCCTCCTCGAGTGCGCCAGGAGGCGCTCGGTGAGTGGGGGGTACTGTCATGTTTTGTCATTTATTATCTTGTCTTGTCCCTGTGCTTCCCATTCTATTCGTTTCCCTCTGCTGGTCTTATTAGGTTCTTTCCCTCTTTCTATCCCTCTCTCTCCCCCTCCCTCTCTCACTCTCTCGCTCTCTCTTCTCTCTATCGTTCCGTTCCTGCTCCCAGCTGTTCCTATTCCCCTAATCATCATTTAGCCTTCCCACACCTGTTCCCGATCCTTTTCCCTGATTAGAGTCCCTATTTCTCTCCTTGTTATTCGTTTCTGCCCTGTCGGTTCCTTGTCTAGAATTCACCGTGCTGTGTTTGTGTATCGCCCTGTCGTGTCGTGTTTTCCTCAGATGCTGCGTGGTGAGCAGGTGTCTGAGTCTGTTTGGTTCAAGTGCCTTCCCGAGGCAACCTGCTGTTCACCTGCTGTTCAAGATCGAGTCTCCAGTTTGTCCTCGTCATTTCGAGTGAAAGTTGTGTTTTTTGATTGTATTTACTTTACTGGATTAAAGACTCTGTTTTCGCCAAGTCGCTTTTGGGTCCTCTTTCACCTGCATGGCAGAAGGAACCGACCAAGGAATGGACCCAGCGACTTCAGACGCTCGTTACACTGCCGTCGAGATCCAAGGAGCCATGCTCGGCAGACACGAGCAGGAATTGTCTGCTGCTCGCCATGCCGTGGAGAACCTGGCCGCTCAGGTTTCCGACCTCTCTGGACAGTTCCAGAGTCTTCGTCTCGTGCCACCTGTTACTTCCTGGCCTGCCGAGCCTCCAGAACCTAGGGTTAATAACCCACCTTGCTACTCCGGGCAGCCCACTGAGTGCCGCTCCTTTCTCACGCAGTGTGAGATTGTGTTCTCTCTCCAACCCAACACATACTCTAGAGAGAGAGCTCGGGTTGCTTACGTCATTTCACTCCTTACTGGCCGGGCTCGAGAATGGGGCACAGCTATCTGGGAGGCAAGGGCTGATTGCTCTAACAAGTACCAGAACTTTAAAGAGGAGATGATTCGGGTTTTTGACCGTTCAGTTTTTGGTAGGGAGGCTTCTAGGGCCCTGGCTTCCCTATGCCAAGGTGAACGGTCCATAACGGATTATTCTATTGAGTTTCGCACTCTTGCTGCCTCTAGTGAGTGGAACGAGCCGGCGCTGCTCGCTCGTTTTCTGGAGGGACTCCACGCAGTGGTTAAGGATGAGATTCTCTCCCGGGAGGTTCCTTCAGATGTGGACTCTTTGATTGCTCTCGCCATCCGCATAGAACGACGGGTAGATCTTCGTCACCGGGCTCGTGGAAGAGAGCTCGCATCAACGGTGTTTCCCTGCTCCGCATCGCAACCATCTCCCTCCTCTGGCTCAGAGACTGAGCCCATGCAGCTGGGAGGGATTCGCATCTCGACTAAGGAGAGGGAACGGAGGATCACCAACCGCCTGTGCCTCTATTGCGGAGTTGCTGGACATTTTGTTAATTCATGTCCAGTAAAAGCCAGAGCTCATCTGTAAGCGGAGGGCTACAGGTGAGCGCAACTACTCAAGTCTCTCCATCAAAATCCTGTACTACTTTGTCGGTCCATCTACGCTGGACCGGTTCGGGTGCTACATGTAGTGCCTTGATAGACTCTGGGGCTGAGGGTTGTTTCATGGACGAAGCATGGGTTCGGAAACATGACATTCCTTTCAGAGAGTTAGAGAAGCCTACGCCCATGTTCGCCTTAGATGGTAGTCATCTTCCCAGTATCAGATTTGAGACACTACCTTTAACCCTCACAGTATCTGGTAACCACAGTGAGACTATTTCTTTTTTGATTTTTCGTTCACCGTTTACACCTGTTGTTTTGGGTCATCCCTGGCTAGTATGTCATAATCCTTCTATTAATTGGTCTAGTAATTCTATCCTATCCTGGAACGTTTCTTGTCATGTGAAGTGTTTAATGTCTGCCATCCCTCCCGTTTCTTCTGTCCCTACTTCTCAGGAGGAACCTGGCGATTTGACAGGAGTGCCGGAGGAATATCATGATCTGCGCACGGTCTTCAGTCGGTCCCGAGCCAACTCCCTTCCTCCTCACCGGTCGTATGATTGTAGTATTGATCTCCTTCCGGGGACCACTCCCCTCGGGGTAGACTATACTCTCTGTCGGCTCCCGAACGTAAGGCTCTCGAGGATTATTTGTCTGTGTCTCTTGACGCCGGTACCATAGTGCCTTCTTCCTCTCCGGCCGGGGCGGGGTTCTTTTTGTTAAGAAGAAGGACGGTACTCTGCGCCCCTGCGTGGATTATCGAGGGCTGAATGACATAACGGTTAAGAATCGTTATCCGCTTCCCTTATGTCATCAGCCTTCGAGATTCTGCAGGGAGCCAGGTGCTTTACTAAGTTGGACCTTCGTAACGCTTACCATCTCGTGCGCATCAGAGAGGGGGACGAGTGGAAAACGGCGTTTAACACTCCGTTAGGGCATTTTGAGTACCGGGTTCTGCCGTTTGGTCTCGCCAATGCGCCAGCTGTTTTTCAGGCATTAGTTAATGATGTTCTGAGAGACATGCTGAACATCTTTGTTTTTGTCTATCTTGACGATATCCTGATTTTTTCTCCGTCACTCGAGATTCATGTTCAGCACGTTCGACGTGTTCTACAGCGCCTTTTAGAAAATTGTCTCTACGTAAAGGCTGAGAAGTGCTCTTTTCATGTCTCCTCCGTTACTTTTCTCGGTTCCGTTATTTCCGCTGAAGGCATTCAGATGGATTCCGCTAAGGTCCAAGCTGTCAGTGATTGGCCCGTTCCAAGGTCACGTGTCGAGTTGCAGCGCTTTTTAGGTTTCGCTAATTTCTATCGGCGTTTCATTCGTAATTTCGGTCAAGTTGCTGCCCCTCTCACAGCTCTTACTTCTGTCAAGACGTGTTTTAAGTGGTCCGGTTCCGCCCAGGGAGCTTTTGATCTTCTAAAAGAACGTTTTACGTCCGCTCCTATCCTCGTTACTCCTGACGTCACTAGACAATTCATTGTCGAGGTTGACGCTTCAGAGGTAGGCGTGGGAGCCATTCTATCCCAGCGCTTCCAGTCTGACGATAAGGTTCATCCTTGCGCTTATTTTTCTCATCGCCTGTCGCCATCTGAGCGCAACTATGATGTGGGTAACCGTGAACTGCTCGCCATCCGCTTAGCCCTAGGCGAATGGCGACAGTGGTTGGAGGGGGCGACCGTTCCTTTGTCGTTTGGACAGACCATAAGAACCTTGAGTACATCCGTTCTGCCAAACGACTTAATGCCCGTCAAGCTCGTTGGGCGTTGTTTTTCGCTCGTTTCGAGTTTGTGATTTCTTACCGTCCGGGTAGCAAGAACACCAAGCCTGATGCCTTATCCCGTCTGTTTAGTTCTTCTGTGGCTTCTACTGATCCCGAGGGATTCTTCCTTATGGGCGTGTTGTCGGGTTAACAGTCTGGGGAATTGAAAGACAGGTTAAGCAAGCACTCACGCACACTGCGTCGCCGCGCGCTGTCCTAGTAACCTCCTTTTCGTTCCTGTTTCCACTCGTCTGGCTGTTCTTCAGTGGGCTCACTCTGCCAAGTTAGCTGGTCATCCCGGTGTTCGAGGCACTCTTGCGTCTATTCGCCAGCGCTTTTGGTGGCCGACTCAGGAGCGTGACACGCGCCGTTTCGTGGCTGCTTGTTCGGACTGCGCGCAGACTAAGTCGGGTAACTCTCCTCCTGCCGGTCGTCTCAGACCGCTCCCCATTCCTTCTCGACCATGGTCTCACATCGCCCTAGACTTCATTACCGGTCTGCCTTTGTCTGCGGGGAAGACTGTGATTCTTACGGTTGTCGATAGGTTCTCTAAGGCGGCACATTTCATTCCCCTCGCTAAACTTCCTTCCGCTAAGGAGACGGCACAAATCATTATCGAGAATGTATTCAGAATTCATGGCCTCCCGTTAGACGCCGTTTCAGACAGAGGCCCGCAATTCACGTCACAGTTTTGGAGGGAGTTCTGTCGTTTGATTGGTGCGTCCGTCAGTCTCTCTTCCGGGTTTCATCCCCAGTCTAACGGTCAAGCAGAGAGGGCCAATCAGACGATTGGTCGCATACTACGCAGCCTTTCTTTCAGAAACCCTGCGTCTTGGGCAGAACAGCTCCCCTGGGCAGAATACGCTCACAATTCGCTTCCTTCGTCTGCTACCGGGTTATCTCCGTTTCAGAGTAGTCTGGGTTACCAGCCTCCTCTGTTCTCACTCAAGCGTTTGTCCAACGTTGTGAGCGCACCTGGAGGAGGGTGAGGTCTGCACTTTGCCGTTACAGGGCACAGACTGTGAGAGCCGCCAATAAACGCAGGATTAAGAGTCCAAGGTATTGTTGCGGCCAGAGAGTGTGGCTTTCCACTCGCAACCTTCCTCTTACGACAGCTTCTCGTAAGTTGACTCCGCGGTTCATTGGTCCGTTCCGTGTCTCCCAGGTCGTTAATCCTGTCGCTGTGCGACTGCTTCTTCCGCGACATCTTCGTCGCGTCCATCCTGTCTTCCATGTCTCCTGTGTTAAGCCCTTTCTTCGCACCCCCGTTCGTCTTCCCTCCCCCCCTCCCGTCCTTGTCGAGAGCGCACCTATTTACAAGGTACATAAGATCATGGACATGCGTTCTCGGGGACGGGGTCACCAATACTTAGTGGATTGGGAGGGTTACGGTCCTGAGGAGAGGAGTTGGGTTCCGTCTCGGGACGTGCTGGACCGTTCACTCATTGATGATTTCCTCCGTTGCCGCCAGGATTCCTCCTCGAGTGCGCCAGGAGGCGCTCGGTGAGTGGGGGGTACTGTCATGTTTTGTCATTTATTATCTTGTCTTGTCCCTGTGCTTCCCATTCTATTCGTTTCCCTCTGCTGGTCTTATTAGGTTCTTTCCCTCTTTCTATCCCTCTCTCTCCCCTCCCTCTCTCACTCTCTCGCTCTCTCTTCTCTCTATCGTTCCGTTCCTGCTCCCAGCTGTTCCTATTCCCCTAATCATCATTTAGCCTTCCCACACCTGTTCCCAATCCTTTTCCCTGATTAGAGTCCCTATTTCTCTCCTTGTTATTCGTTTCTGCCCTGTCGGTTCCTTGTCTAGAATTCACCGTGCTGTGTTTGTGTATCGCCCTGTCGTGTCGTGTTTTCCTCAGATGCTGCGTGGTGAGCAGGTGTCTGAGTCTGTTTGGTTCAAGTGCCTTCCCGAGGCAACCTGCTGTTCACCTGCTGTTCAAGATCGAGTCTCCAGTTTGTCCTCGTCATTTCGAGTGAAAGTTGTGTTTTTTGATTGTATTTACTTTACTGGATTAAAGACTCTGTTTTCGCCAAGTCGCTTTTGGGTCCTCTTTCACCTGCATGACACTGGAGAAGAGTCCCCTAAGCAAGCTGGTCCTGGGGCTCTGTTCACAAACACAAACACACCCCACAAAGCCCCAGGACAGCAGCACAATTAGACCCAACCAAATCATGAGAAAACAAAAAGATAATTACTTGACACATTGGAAAGAATTAACTAAATAAACTGAGCAAACTAGAATGCTATTTGGCCCTAAACAGAAAGTACCCAATGGCAGAATACCTGACCACTGTGACTGACCCAAACTTAAGGAAAGCTTTGACTATGTACAGACTCAGTGAGCATAGCCTTGCTATTGAGAAAGGCCGCCGTAGGCAGACCTGGCTCTCAAGAGAAGAAAGGCTAAGTGCACACTGCCCACAAAATGAGGTGGAAACTGAGCTGCACTTCCTAACCTCCTACCCAATGTATGACCATTTCAGAGACACATATTTCCCTCAGATTACACAGATCAACAAAGAATTCGAAAACAAACCCAATTTGGATAAACTCCCATATCTACTGGGTGAAATACCACAGTGTGCATCACAGCAGCAAGATTTGTGACCTGTTGCCACAAGAAAAGGTCAACCAGTGAAGAACAAACACCATTGTAAATACAACCCATATTTATGCTTATTTATTTCCCCTTGTGTACTTTAACCATTTGTACATTGTTACAACACTGTATATATATATAATATGACATTTGTAATGTCTTTATTGTTTTGAAACTTCTGTATGTGTAATGTTTACTGTTCATTTTTATTGTTTATTTCACTTTTATATATTATCTACCTCACTTGCTTTGGCAACGTTAACACATGTTTCACATGCCAATAAAGCCCCTTTAATTTAATTGAATTGAGAGACAGAGATGCATAGGATCACACACACAGACAGACACAAGGACACACCACAACATTTAGCCTGTTATTGAATGAGGCTCTTCATGTGTGTGCCTGTTAGTGAACTAAAACATGTAAAAGAGATCGTGTGGCATTGAGGGGGCCTCTCTCTCTCTCTCTCTCTCTCTCTCTCTCTCTCTCTCTCTCTCTCTCTCTCTCTCTCTCTCTCTCTCTCTCTCTCTCTCTCTCTCTCTCTCTCTCTCTCTCTCTCTCTCTCTCTCTCTCTCTCTCTCTCTCTCTCTCTCTCTCTCTCTCTCTCTCTCATGTTCATGTTCATGTAACCTAGACACAGACACAGCCACCACAGATACAGCCACCACAGACAAACAGGCCACCACAGACCAAAGCCTTTCATCCCTCCATCCATCTATCTATCTATTCTTCCATTCATCAATTTATTTCCTCTCCATTTAACATGGGTTCAACAGAGACTTGCTAAGCTCCTCATCTCCAGTTACCACTCTCTCCTCTGAGATAAGTCTCTCTCTCTCATTCTCCCTCATTCTACCCACTCTCTCTCTATCTCTCTCTCCTTCCTTCTCTCTGGGTGCTCTCCCCATGACCACTAGATCTGTCCAGACCCACATTCATCCATAACCTCATCTTTCCACTCTTCTGTTCCTCCTCCCCAGTCGACACGCTCGCTGTAAAATATCCAACTACAATCCCTGTCTGGCTCTCTGTCCCTCTCCTCTCTCCCAGCCTTTCCCCTTGTGTGTGGTCTGGTTCAATCCTGTGGGTTTGTGGTGACCCCAAGAAAATGTGGGGGGCTGGGTGTGTGTAGCCAATGAGGATGTGAAGAGGTCATTTGATATCATCCATGAGCGATGCGACCTCCAGCGATGCGACCTGACACAGCGCCTCTGCCTCACGCTAGCCAGGCAGCCCCCATTCCTCTCATAGCATTACCACTATTCCTGGCCCTCGTAAAAAGACCAAACACAATAAATAAGCTTCGCTATACACACAGATTATGATACAAAGGGTACTCATCCAGTACAACATACAAACACACACACACACACACACACACACACACACACACAGATTATGATACAAAGGGTACTCATCCAGTACAACATACAAACACACACACACACACACACACACACACACACAGATTATTATACAAAGGGTACTCATCCAGTACAACATACAAACACACACACACACACACACACACACACACACACACACACACACACACACACACACACACACACACACACACACACACACACACACACACACACACACACAGATTATGATACAAAGGGTACTCATCCAGTACAACATACAAACACACACACACACACACACACACACACACAGATTATTATACAAAGGGTACTCATCCAGTACAACACACAAACACACAAACACACACACACACACACACACACAGATTATTATACAAAGGGTACTCATCCAGTACAACATACAAACACACACACACACACACACACACACACACACACACACACACACACACACACACACACACACACACACACAGATTGTTATACAAAGGGTACTCATCCAGTACAACATACAAACACACACACACACACAGATTATTATACAAAGGGTACTCATCCAGTACAACATACAAACACACACACACACACACACACACACACACACACACACACAGAGATTGTTATACAAAGGGTACTCATCCAGTACAACATACAAACACACACACACACACAGATTATTATACAAAGGGTACTCATCCAGTACAAACACACACACACACACACACACACACACACACACACACACACACACATCCAGTACAACATAAAAACACACACACACACACACAGATTATTATACATCCAGTACAACATACAAACACACACACACACACACACACACACACACACACACACA